>NW_013672298.1:0-17292 GCF_000517525.1 Limulus polyphemus
TCTAAGGACCTACCTGGGAGTAATTGTTTGTTTGTTTTTAATTAAGTACAAAGTTACACAAGGGCTACCTGTGCTTTGCCCACCACGGGTATCGAAACCCGGATTCTAGCGTTGTAAGTTCGCAGACATACCGCTGTGCCACTGGGGGGGGGGGGCTCCACAAAAAGAGAAAGCATTATAAAACTTTTTGATCATTTAAATAATACCACGATGACTAACTAATTAAAACTACACAATCTTGGATTTACCACCGTTTAGCAACTCGTTGAGGCAGCATTTTCAATTTATCTCCTGGAACCTAAAGGTAGATAAACCATGAATTGTCTGCCATTTCTTAATGCTAAGCCTAATCTGACGTCATAATTTTCACTAATGTTATACTTAAATTACGGGATTTATTTACTGTTTTTATGCTCCATGAATACCCTGTATTACCAAATATTTTATCTAACGAGGAACTATTGTTTTAGAATATATATATATATTTCCCTCAGTGGGTTGGGTTACCACAAGTAGGCTTATCCCTTTAAATAAGGCTGGAGATGTTCCTTTACCACAATATCCTTTAAAGGTATTTTCTAATAATTGACGAAGTGTGTAAGTTGGTTTGTTTTTTACAAAGGTTTTGGTAAACATTTATATTTCTGTAGTACGAATTTTTATTATTTTTATTGTTTCACACGGCTAGTCGTTGCTGCATGCTGTCAAATTTTATCCGTTGTCCTAGTTTTAAAGGCAACGGGACGAAACTGGTTGTTGTTGTATTGTTAGTACAAGGCCACACGATAGGCAGTCTGCATTCTGACTACCACGAGGAATCGAACCCTGGATTTTAGAGTTGTAAGTCCGTAAACTTACCGCTGGTCCACTAGGAGAAGACAAAATGGACTATCCTAACGAATCTACATAACAAAGGGAAGATGACAGGCTTTATTAAAATTGTCCATTAATTCTTTTAGAGCAGCAAACGTTCAGATTCGCTTACGTCACGTGTATCCGTGCGCATTATTGCCATAGAAACAGTATTCAGGCTATCCACCGATATAAGAAGGCCGGGAACCTACTAGTAACTCTTAATTGTTTGTTTGTAATTAAGCACAAAGCTACACAATGGGCTATCTGTACTCTGCCTACCACGGGTATCGAAACCCGGTTTCTAGCATTGTAAGTCCACAGACATACCGCTGTGCCACTGGGGGGCCCTACAAGTAACAAACGATCTTTAGCGTTTAACTTTCACATCTTTGTTATAACCAGTTAATGTTAATAAACACTATCAGGGGTGTAGTGCTGTAAGAGTGATCCGGCACGTGAAATAAAAAACGAGCTTCGTGAACACGCAGAAAACAAATCTTTAATCTCGGTGACGTGACAGAAATTTTGGCATTACAGACTTTATCATTACACCACTTGTTACAGTGCAAAATACAAAAGCCATTGAACTAAGATGTAATACACTATCCGAAACATACAACTTAAAATATTTCAGATCGATTAAAATATATTTGTTACGGAATAATCGTGCAAAGCTACACAAAGTTTTTTTTTTTCTGCACATGACGGTCCCTAATTTTGAACTGATAGATATATGGGTATACGAAGTAGAGAGGAAACAAAATATATAAACTTCTAAATAAGGTGAGTAAACAGTGAAATATTGTAAAGTGAACGAAAACATATAAATAATGTGTTTTATCGAGTCAATGATTACTAGCATTTATTACTGACTTTTTGGTTTTTTTATAGACTGAGCAGGTGATTTGTTTATAAGTAAAAACTTGATGATTGGCTGAATGTTTAAACACCTGTTTAAGTTCTAAGATACAATATAATACTTTCTTCACTCAAACTAACACAAGACAATATCTGGATATACTAACAAGTAACAGTATCTGGATATAGTTCACACATTAAATAAAACTAACAAGTAACAGTATCTGGATATAGTTCACACATTAAATAAAACTAACAAGTAACAGTATCTGGATATAGTTCACACATTAAATAAAACTAACAAGTAACAGTATCTGGATATAGTTAAAGATACTGTAACTTGTTAGTTTTTATTTGATGTGTGAACTATATCCAGATACTGTTACTTGTTAGTTTTATTTAGATGTGTGAACTATATCCAGATACTGTTACTTGTTAGTTTTATTTAGATGTGTGAACTATATCCAGATACTGTAACTTGTTAGTTTTATTTAATGTGTTAACTATATCCAGATACTGTAACTTGTTAGTTTTTATTTAATGTGTTTAGATGTGTGAACTATATCCAGATACTGTTACTTGTTAGTTTTATTTAATGTGTGAAATATATCCTAAAAACTAACAAGTAACAGTATCTGGATATAGTTCACACATCTAAATAAAACTAACATGTTACAGTATTTGGATATAGTTCACACATTAAATAAAACTAACAAGTTACAGTATCTGGATATAGTTAACACATTAAATAAAAACTAACAAGTTACAGTATCTGGATATAGTTAACACATTAAATAAAACTAACAAGTTACAGTATCTGGATATAGTTAACACATTAAATAAAACTAACAAGTTACAGTATCTGGATATAGTTCACACATTAAATAAAACTAACAAGTTACAGTATCTGGATATAGTTCACACATTAAATAAAAACAATATATCGACAAACGTTTTAACCTGAAGTACTTCTCACTGACATATCTCGACAAACGTTCTAACCTGAAGTACTTCTCAGTGACCTATCTCGACAAACGTTCTAACCTGAAGTATTTCTCACTGACCTATCTCGACAAACGTTCTAACCTGAAGTATTTCTCACTGGCCTATCTCGACAAACGTTTCAACCTGAAGTACTTCTCACTGACCTATCTCGACAAACGTTTCAACCTGAAGTACTTCTCACTGACCTATCTCGACAAACGTTCTAACCTGAAGTATTTCTCACTGACCTATCTCGACAAACGTTCTAACCTGAAGTATTTCTCACTGACCTATCTCGACAAACGTTCTAACCTGAAGTACCTCTCACTGACCTATCTCGACAAACGTTCTAACCTGAAGTACTTTCTAGAGAAAATATTCTTGTCCTAGCGTCATTCGGAGAAACTAAGTACAAAGTACCAATCACTAATTGTTTATCTCTTACAACAAAACAGAATCATGCTCTGGATGAGCATCAATTAAGTACCTACCGCACTTGGATTATCCACCTTCTTTTAACATACTCCTAGTTCATGACTTTGTTTGGCTGGTTTTATTATCCATAAATAGTGTTATATAAGACGTACTTCACCTTTCAATGGCAGTTTTCAAGGTCCCCAAAGGTTACTGGTTATTAAGAACTATTGTACGTTGATTTATCTTTCACCAAATCTATCTTCTGGCTGTCCTTCAACCGGTGAAAAGAAACACAGTATGGTGACGGTCAATAAACTAATCTTGATATGGAACTACACTCAAGCTAACTATTCAAAAACAGCAGCCATGTATTCGATGAGGTATGTAGGTTGATAGTATAAACTACTTAAACCATACCTCGTCGTTGAAGATTAAAGAATGGAGTCCTCGAATTTGAGGGAGGATTCTCTTATCAATTCTTCTCGCTAAGGTGCAGCCTTGCACATCTTTCGTTAGTTTTAAAACACAATACTGGGGCTTCTTTCTTTCTGTTTGTTTGTGGTTAAGAACAAAGCTACATAATGAGCTATCTGTGCTCTCACCACCGCGGGTATCGAAACACGACTTTAAGCGTGAGAAGCCCTCAGACTTGTCGCTGCGTGTCTGTGTGTGTGACCGCCATAGCTCCAAGAGGAAAGGACCTAAAACATGAAATTTTGAACCCATACTAAGTAGACCCTGAGGGTGTTCACCTGGGTGTTACTTGTCGTATCCACGTGCGTGCGCATCTTTTTAATGAAACAAACTAGCGAAAAACCAGATAGTAAAGAAGTGGTTCCGTATATTACAAAGAGAAATCACAGACAGACACGCTCTTTTATTATTACTAGCGTATAGCCCGTAAAAAATGACGAGGCAAGTACTACCATCCCATAGTATACCCTTTAGTATATCAGTTAGATTAACAACTTCTAATATATAGAAAAGCCAGTGCGTTTTGGTAACACTACGTTCCAATAATGGCTTTTATGTCATGTTGCTTAGCAACAAAACTATAACCTAATATTATTGTTAGTCTATGTACTGAAAGTATAAAATGAAATGTATATAAACAACAAAACTGGAATAATGTTAATTGATTTCTTAATTAGATTAAAGAAGTTTGTTTTTATTATTTAAAATGTTGGTGATATAACAGAAAATAGTTTAATTCAGAAACGATTTAAGTTTAAAATTGAATCGATATTTTTATTTTCATGATAAATCTTATGCACTTGCCAAAATTTATCAACCAAATAATCCGTGCGAAGCCGGGTACTTTCGCTAGTTATATAATAAATATCTTACAGTTAAACGTGTCTTTAATAAAGTTATTCTTGACGTTAAATTCATACATTAAATAAAAGCTTCGATTATACTATTTGTACGTAACACCTGATAAAATCTAGTTTTCTTGACTTTTATGCTAAGCTACTAGCCATCCTTGATTTCCAAGTGACAGTAGAAACATAGCTAGTCACACTACCCGCCGCCAACTCATTGGCTACTGTACTCGAATAGTGGAATATGACTGTCGCTCTTATATCGCACCCACAGCCCCAAAATACGAATTTTTACTATTATTATTTTTCGGTAATGTGGCGTGGACTACGGAATCTCGAATCCACAGTTCGGCTAGCTAACCACTACTAGGCCACGCACATTCCAAATAAATCTCGTTAAGTTAGATACTCTAGAAAAGTGAAGGGCTACTCTTTTACCAACGAATAGTGGGATTGACCGTCACATTATAACGCCCGCACAGCTGAAAGGGCGAGCACGTTTGGTGGGATGGGGATGCGAATCCGCGACCCGCAGATTGCGAGTCGAGCGTCCTAACCACCTGGCCATGCCGGGCCAAAATTGGAACTGTATATCCGTTATTATACTTCGTTCACGTTTTCTAAACAAGCTGACAGTTAGAGTTATCTACGTAACGTATATTGTTACTTTCATTAACAATACTGGTTAAACCATTTAGTACAGCAAATGTTATTACGTTACATTTTGGTTTAAGTGTTTATTGTTAGCTTAATATATATGTATTTAGTGCTAGATATAGTACCCGTCTTCTGGACGAAAGTTATGTAAATTCGTGATTAATGAAAGGTTATCTTGGGACATCAAAAGTTGCTTCCCTTATATGTAATTGTAAAAAACGCAAAACTGAAAATTTGTATGTACCCCCGGCATGGACCTAATGAACCTCCATATCAATTTTGGAGAAGATCCATCCACACTATGTAAAGTAGTTACATGGGCATACAACAGATAGTACTATTATATTCATATACATTTCTAAGCTGGCCAAACGTCGCGAGATATTGGGATTACGGCCGAAAATATCGTTAACTAATGATATTATGTATTATAATTAGAAACTTGAAAACAAACACAAAACAGTGTATGTTTAATTAATAATAGTGTTTTAATTTCGCTCCAAGTACACAGCTTGCTCTGTTCGGAAGTCAATATTAATTATTCGAAATAAAAGGGAATCCTCAATAGCTGCGGCACTTGAAATTCTTTTACGCATAATTAGAGCAAATTAATCTAAGAGACTTTGGGCGTGGTCAAATACGCCAGTCGAAAGTGTTTGACCTCCTGAATCCAAAACTGTAATTATATCTCAAATCGGTCAAGAGATAACAGAGTTATGAGCTAAAACAATTTCCTTAAAAGAAATTGTGCCATTTTCATGAGCCGATGCTAAAAATTAAGATATATTCATCTTGTTAATTATCAAAGTATTCCGGAATTACACGTATCATTACAAGTAGGCCTAAATTTCATCGGGTTTATATCCTGGTCCGGCCCTTGGAATACTGGACTTCGTGTGGTTTTTCAGTTCCAAAAACGGCCGTGACAGTTTCGCTGATCTGAAGAATCTCATGCAAGACAAAAGCGAGTCTATCTCAAGCTGAACATGCGCAGAAGTGGTTAAGTAATAATATCTGTTTCCACCACCCACAATTAACATATTTTCTTATTCACAAACACTAATAACTATCTATTAGTCAGACACGGCTTTCACGGTCTCCAGATCCAAGTTCAAAAACTAATTAAACTGCCAGAAAACTCTTATTGTAAAACCAAAGACTAATATAATAAAATTTAATGTCGTCTACACGTGCTTCAGACTGAATCACGCCAACTTGCGACTTGTATATCATGCCTGAAATAATTAATCATATGGTCAAAGAAGTGAACGCGAAGGCTGCTCGAAAATACATTAAAACAAAAACAAACGCACAAGTCTGGAAAACACTCGAGGTCAGGCGCTCTAGTGACAGATTCGTGAATTATAATATTAGCCAGTCGTGATAAGGTGTCCAAAATGTAACCCATCAGTTATTTTACTAATGGGGCGGCGACATACACTTATAGTTTTGTTACTACCATGACAACCAATATAATTAACACTCAGTTTTGTCAACAATGTTTGACGTGAAAACCAAACCTTCACAGTTTTAACTCTATAGCGATAGAAAAACTTTCCTAAAATCACGAGTAAGGAAATGTTGTGAAACACACTAACTTCATCCTCTGACAGTAAACTAGTGATCCTGTTGATGTAAACTCTGACCAGATTTTAACTTAAACCAAAGCTGAAGAACTCCAAATCGATCGATCACCATAACTTTTTAAATTACTCCCCTCTTTCTCTCTCCGTTGCCTTTTTGGCCCAGTGCCAAGTTCACACTAGGAACAGAAAACCTTTCAGCCAATCACAAACTACTTTTACGTATGTATAAATGTTCTTCTGTTTATAATTTGATGAAACTTTTCCCGCCTTTTTTCGAAGACAACCCAATCAATAGAAGGCTTTACTGGGCGTAGCACAACAGCTGCTACCATTTCCTGAAATGACACTAGATGGCACTACTTACTACAATAGCAGCATGATTGTAATAATTAACGCGGGGTAAAATACAAGGCGTAAATCACTAAATGAAAGTCCCGATAACTCAACAACTTTAGTAAAATTGACAGTTTCGAGTTAAATTTTACAAGAAAACGCATTTAAGGAAACAGAATCTTATCCAACGTTTTCAAAACTTCCAGTCAAATAGCGTAAATAATAATTAATAAAATTTTGAAACCAATTGATAAAAAATAATTGCTTAAAAAACACCATTTAGTTTTTACAATATTATGTGTTGAATGTTTTGTTGTTTAAAAACTACATCAATTTGATAAGAATCATTTCTTAAGATTCTGTGGTGATTCCATTAGCCACCTGTGAGTAATTTGAAGATTAAAGTGTTTACCTAAAATTAATTACTATAACATACTATCAAATCTGACTTTGTTTTTATTTACTGTCTTTATTCATCGATATTATGACACCCTTTGGGAAGTACTATATATTTTCTCCCTTATCTTAAAATGTGTAAACTATTTACAGAAATTTACAAAATTGTTGAGATATACGTGCTTACAGTTTATTACGGATAAACGCACAAAGCTACGCTAGGCGTCTCTGATTAGAGGAAATACATTCAAAAGCGCCCATCGCCAACTTTTAGGGTACTCTTTGTTTATTTTGAATTTCGCGCAAAGCTACGCGAGGGCTATCTGCGCTGGCCGTCCCTAATCTAGCAGTGTAAGGCTAGAGGGAAGGCAGCTAGTCATCACCACCCACCGCCAACTCTTGGGCTACTCTTTTTACCAACGAATAGTGGTATTGACGGTCACATTATAACGCCCCCACGGCTGAAAGGGCGAGCTTGTTTGGTGGGACGGGGATTCGAACCCGCGACTCTCAGATTGCGAGTTGAGTGCCCTAACCGCCTGGCCATGCCGGGCCCTTTAGGATATTGTAATCGAACAGACGGATATAACGTATAACATACCAACTCACGGCCCCACGATGCAAAACACGAATTTTGTTTGGGCAATGGGACGAGAACCATGGACCCTCAAATGTCACTAGAGTTCACGCTCGGTCTTGCGTGATAATGACTTTATTCCGTGTGCCAGTCGGACTAAGTTGTTGAAGACTTAGTTTTGGTCTTCTATTTACTGACTTTAGTTTAAGTTTAGAAATGCTTAAAACTATGCTTTTCTTACTTTCACTTGGGACCGCTAATGACGTTAGCAGCGCATGTGTAATATGAGGAGTGACGTCACTGCTTTCGTGTACAAAGAGGGGTTAATGCGTTTTATAAAAACGATTTTGAATACGCAAGTCAGCAAGTCACGTGTCAACACAACCACGGTCGATATAAAGTCGCGGTGGAACGGAATTTATTAGAAATAATTTCTAACATTGTTTGGCGTTTCATAAATATGGTGATGTCACCAGAAATTTATTGCTTTTGGGAAGGTTACATAAGTTCTTTCTGGCGTAAATAATTCATACGCTTACATCATACGGATGTGTTTAGTTAAAGAATATAGAATTTCCAAAGTGAGGATATCCTTTGTAATTACTGGCATTTAAAAACAATGGAAGATGGATCAACTTGGGGCATCAGGCCCATAAAAAAAGACATGCAACAAATTATATCCCAGCCACTATAGGCAACGCTCGGAATCTTATAACAGGTGAAATGTGTTTAGACTGAGAATTTAGAAGTTCCAAAGAGTGATATCCCTTGAACATAATGACTTTGAAAAACAGGGGAATATGAATCAACTTGGGGAACCAGGACCACCCAGAAAGAGATCTGCAACAAATCATACCCCAGCCATGATAAGCAAAGTGAGCATCTTGTAAAAGGTGGTAATCCACGAATATTAAGGTTAGTGACAAAAACTATACATATTTCCCAAACAACAAACAGTATGCAACATAAATAAGAAGAATCTCGGTCTGTAAAGCAACACAAGTGATGTGTACACCAGTTCTTTCCATGCCATATCCATTCAATCACCATTTACAGCTGGAGAATGAAATGGATATTCATGATATTTCATACAAAGACATACCAATCAAGTCACCTGATGCAGTGTCTATGGATTTCTATTTGATTGACTGTCAAAATTGGCGCTGGAAAACTATCACTCTTGTTCACTAGATGGGTGATGGAAAGCCTGCAGAGAGGGAAGATGTGCTTTGAGCATGACATCCTTAAAATAGGTTTTTGCAGTGGAAAACTACAGAAGTATTGTGAAAATGTATGGTTATCAGATAAAGCAAGACTGGTTCAGAAGACATCAATGTATGGTTAGTGTAAATTATCACGTTTCACGCCATATTACAACTACAACAAAACTACTCCAAATTCCACTATCACTGGCATTAGTATCCAGTAAGAATTCACAATCTCGCATGAATATGCCAACAATGAAGCTTCAATTAAAACATATTTTTGGAACTGAAATGTTTAGTCACAGACTTCAGTCCATCTCAAATGCGAATCTGTTTTGGTAAGAGCACTCTTTGGGAAAATTAACCATGAAAGATTGATCAAACAATACAAAAACAAAGGATGTCTTTCTTGGTCATAGGTTGAGGATAGTGTCATACTGCTGTAGTCTTTGTATAAGCTCCATCTCTTCCCACAATATCGTTAAAGAGCTGAACAAGCATACATGTAAGCACAAATTTCCCTGGTGTCCATTCTCTGAATGTGCTGACCCTGGAGTTAAGCAATTTATATGACATTAAATCATACAATAGAAGATTTCACTAGTGGTTGAATACCATGATTAACACTTCAGGAACTCCAGGAAGGAGCACCTGAAGGACTCAGACCTAGCATGGTAATTCCTTGCCATGCAGTGAGAAGCACCTGAAGGACTCAGACCTAGCATGGTAATTCCTTGCTGTGCAGTGAGAAGCACCTGAAGGACTCAGAACTAGCATGGTAATTCCTTGCCATGCAGTGAGAAACACCTGAAGGACTCAGATCTTCTCAAAACAGAATATTAATCACATAGTTATGAATCTATGGAAAAATTTCTTGTTTCACTGGATTTTGTCTGCATTGCTTTTCCTGTTATGACAACTGCAGTGAGTGAATCAAACCATAAATGATGATATAAAAATGTGATACTTCAGCTACTGGCAAGTCTAGCTGCTTAATACAGCATATGTATTTTACTGTGGAATACCGTATTTAGTCTGTTTTAGTCCGAGTATGTGTCAATGTATACTGTGGTAGATGGCAAAAATATTAGTCCTAGCTGAAAAGGTTTAGTTAGGTTTAGTTCTCCTGATGACTGTTTATTTCATGAAACCTAGAGAATGAGTTTATTTCATGGACTTGTAGATGGCAGCATGCTACAGTTACCACAGCTTTCAAGACATCTGCTAACAGGAGTAGCCTGTTTCATTTGCAGTAGTCAGTCTGTCTAATGCTACTAGTATATATATATATGTTATAAATGTGACACTGAGACAACTGTATGTGGTCATATAGATAGATGAATATATATATATACACCTGTGTGTGTAGGGTGGGACATTCGTGACACCTGTGTGTATAGGGTGGGACAACGTGACACCTATGTGTGTAGGGTGGGACATTTGTGAAACAAAGGAAGATATGTAAACTGTGATGAATAACCTGTGAAACAAAGGAAGATATGTAAACTGTGATGAATAACCTGTGAAACAAAGGAAGATATGTAAACTGTGATGAATAACCTGTGGAACAAAGGAAGATATGTAAACTGTGACGAATAACTGGTGAAACAAAGGAAGATATGTAAACTATGATAAATAACCTGTGAAACAAAAGAAGATATGTAAAGTGTGATGAATAACCGGTGAAACAAAGGAAGATGTGGTGCACCTGATATTTTTGTTAATGTGAAACAAAGGAAGATATGGTACACCTGATATTTTTGTTAATGTGAAACACAGGAAGATATGGTGCACCTGATATTTTTGTTAATGTGAAACACAGGAAGATATGGTGTACCTGATATTTTTGTTAATGTGAAACACAGGAAGACATGGTACACCTGATATTTTTGTTAATGTGAAACACAGGAAGATATGGTGTACCTGATATTTTTGTTAATGTGAAACACAGGAAGATATGGTACACCTGATATTTTTGTTAATGTGAAACACAGGAAGACGTGGTGCACCTGATATTTTTGTTAATGCCCAGGAGAGAATGTTTTCAGCTATCTCATTGAAACATCTGTTAAGTAATGGAAAATGTTGTTTGTTTGTTGAAAGGATAATAGTAATCAGGCACTTTTTATTATATTAGCAAAAAACAACAGTTTGGTAATAGCAGTAAAGGATATTTTTTAATAGAACCAAACCAAAATATACATGAATGGGTGAGAAAAGTTACAGACAGTAATTTATTTGTCATACCAAAAATAAATTACAGCTTCACAAGTTTTCTTTAGTTATGATTTAATATTTTCAATACTGTAATTTCAAATGTTTTGTAAGCTTCCAGTTTCACTGGTACTTTCTTAACATTTATATCAGAACGAGGTGCACTTGTAAAACACGATACACTGTGAGTGTACACCCTCAGGCAGAAAGCAACCTGAAAATGCCCTGGAATGTGCTACACTTGTATCTGAAAAGAATTTTAGTGAAAGCAAGACATTTATACTAATGGATTATAGTGGTCAAGTTTTAGAGATTAGTTTCAGTTATTTGAAGAGGAACCAATGTTTATAGTTCTACCTCCTCCCCTTCCCATTGAACCCAGGCTCTGTTAGGTAACAACCAGAATGTGTGAAGGCTCTATTATATGAGTAAGGTAGTTGTATTAGTCATTGTCTTGACAACAGTTTATAGCACAGCTATACGCTGGTCAACTTTTAACCAACCAGTTGATCATGCATCTTCAAACGTGACTTTTTCTATATAAGATCAAATCCTTAATTCTTCTGTCTATCTTGACTATTTAAGCTACAGTTAAAGTATAATGTTCATCTTTCTTGTTTGTACCCTTTATTCTCACTATCATCACCAATAAAATTTATTCCAAGAGTTTTCTTTCTTTTCAGTGACTTCAGAGATATGGAGGACTAATAAGACTCCTAATGATGACTTAATGTTCAGTTCAGCTTATTTAGGAACTATGAATGAGTCGTGACAATTAATTAAACGACTTGTCATACACACAGAAGCTACGAACAGGTTAGTTGTAGGATCTTCAGAGTAACCGTCATCAGGAGCCGATTCTGTCCAGTGGTTAACCGGTGGAACTCGGCCTTACTGTGGTTCAACGTCCACCATCGACATCAATGTCAGAGGAAGCATGATCATTACTGTGGATGTGTGAATAATGTCTGAGTATGTTAGATCACAAAAAGCAAATGACGCTAGATGTGTATCCACCTTTGCTGTGATTAATACTCCCTAAAACCCATAAAAAAGACCTTCTCAGAGATAAACTTTGTCCAAAAAACTCTAAGAAAGATGTGATTCTATCCATTCCAACACTAGTAATGCTACCAACAATAAAAACTTCAATAGTGATGGATGTTAACACTAAGTATTCTACACCAATGGCCTTACCACTACAGAATTTACACTCATAATTCCAAAGAAATTCAGAAGAGCAATACCATTCGTCAGATGGCAACCCTCAAATACCACTGCCAAACTCAGGCATCAACAAGGCTAAAGAGCAATACCATTCGTCAGATCGCAACCCTCAAATACCACTGCCAAACTCAGGCATCAACAAGGCTAAAGATCTGGATCTTGTGTCACTCAAAGGACAACCAAAAGTGCTGCAATGAGGAGACAAACACCTCCAAGACAGATCAGAAGATCCAACAGCTCTAGATGGAACTATCATGGACCCGTAAAGCCTTGACCCATGTGAAAGGGGATAATCTGGCAGATCATCACCATCATCAATGGTGTTTACTCTTGGAGCTACATTGATGGTGCTTACTTTTTAATAACTCCACTTCCATACAATAAAATTCATCTTGTCAATATTCATTACGGGTATTCAATTACCCTTCATCATTTAATAATTAAAATGGTTATTAGTGTTTTTCAATCTATGAAAAATATATGATATTACTTACCTTCATCTAACAACTGAAGTTAGTTATTAATGTTTTTTAATTTACAGTGTATTAATGCTTTGCAAAAAATGTAACGTTACAGTTCATTGTTTTACCCTATGTTAATGGCTGGGTCAAAGTGCATGTCGTGATCTTTTACAGGGTTACATACAAAATTTAAATAACTTTATTTTTAATTTATGCCAATAAGCTTAGCATCAAAATGTAGTTTATATTATCTAAATTTTAATGTCTTAATTTCAAAAGAAACTATTTAAATAACTTCTTAAAATTCATTTGTTTCTGTCATGTGATGTACTTATCCCCCAAATTGCCTATTTTAGATTTTCTTTATATCCTTATATCAGTTTTGAGTGTCCATCTAATTACGCACACACATACTATAGATATCAACAAGCCAGAACATAAATTTAGAAGCACCATCATTCTTGATTTACTGAGATTAAAAAAAAAAAATCAAACCGATATGACATGTCATTCTGTCCTTCATAAAATGTCAATAATTCAAATGTCAGATGTATTAAGGGTTGTCCTTATCCCCACTTGCAAGATCTCATACAGGGTACACCAACAGCTAGAGGCAAGAGAAGCTGTGAGATGACAAATTTGATGGGAGAAAATATTAAAAATAAGAAAAGTGTCATCATCCATAGACAAAGAAACTAGCTGGATAATTCAACCAAAGTGGAAGGAGTTAAGTTATTGGAGGAAGACGAATCCAACAGCAAGAAACAAGTTTGCTGATTGCCTTTAATGAACAGCCCATACAGGATACAAGATACAATCAGAGCTGTAAGTAGCAGACAAGGAATAATACTAGCCTGTACCCATGGTAACAAGTGTGGGAAGTATTCACTATCAGAACAACAGTTCCCACAAGCAAGAAGGAGAAGAAAATATGTCTGTAAAGGAAGATGGTAGTGGGAACAGATGGCTAATGGTTTGAAGACAGGACAGAGATTTTAGTCCAAAGAAGGAACTGGACAAGGAAGATAACTGGTGAAAAAGGCTTAGAAGAGATCCATAAAAACTGGAGAATGGCCAGAGAAGAAACAGAAGTTGTGTACAAAATCGTCCTGAATCGATGATAGCAGAAATGAGAAGTTGGAGAATAAGATACGTATACATAAAAAGGGATTGAACAAAAATTTTTTTACATATGTTAAGGGTAAAAAAAAAGGCTGAAATGAGGATTGGGCTCTTAAAGAATGCTGGTGGCAAGGTTTTTGTTGAATGAGATGGCTGAGCTCTTAAATTTTCTCTTCTGGAAAAAATATATTCAATAGGCAACATTGGAATTGGGCTAAATTCTGTAAATATTAATCTTTTGGTAGAAAGTTGAAAGATTAAAAACAGACAAAACATCAGGGGCAGACAAACTCCAGGATTTTAGAGGAGGTCAAAGATCTGATACACAAGATTCTCTTTTTCATTTTTGGTAGGTAAATAGAAAGTGGGTAAATGCCTTAGAACTGGAGTGTTGCTGATGTCACTCCTGTTCTTAAAAGGGTAATAAGAGTTTCCCTGAATATTGTACATCAATTAGTTTTACTTCTGTGGTCACTAGTGTAGTGGGACAAATTCTAGTCTCCAAAAAGGAGCTTTTCAAAATCTCATTTAGATGAAATATAATATTATAAATGAAAGCCAACATGGATTCAGTACAGGTAAATTTCGTCTTACTAGTCTGTTATTTAGTTTCGAGACTATTACTTATTACTTGGAAGATGAAAAAGGTGTGGATTTGGTGTACTTAAGATTTTCAAAAACTTCTGATATTGTGCCACACAAAGAATTAGTTAAGAAAAATCACACCACTAGGGGGATGGGAAAAATACTAGTTAATTATATTACAGAGTTGTTGGATGGGAGAAAGAAAATGGTTATTATGTAAACTTGACCCTTGTTACTATTGGAGTGTTTCTGGGTCAGTGCTTAGGCCTTTGCTATTTTGTTACCTACATTAAGGATAAAGATAGGGGTATAATTAGTAAAGTTTACTGATGACATTAAACTATTGGGTATTTCTACCTGTATTGAGGATGTTGAGGTGTTACAGAATGACTCAGGATTAGTTGTACAATTACTTGATAAGTAATCTGTAGTTATACTAAGTGCTAGGTAATGTACTTCGGTTAACACAATTTGGATCCTAAGTTTTCTATAGATTTCAACACACTCAACAGCATGAGTCAAGGTTAGGTGTGCAAAGACAGCCTTGATAGATCAAATGGTTCTTTGTTTTCCAAATATTATATCACATTCTAACACTGATTATTAAAGGATGAGACACTAATAAAATAAAGATATTTATATCCCAAAAAATCTGTAAAAATAATATTTTGTTAAGGATCCACATATATATGATCTGCATGCATACTTACCAATAACTACAGGTTTTCAAATATTCATACTGGTTCCTCCACATGTTGTATTCAAACTCTGTGACAAAACTTATCTTCTCCTGTTCAGGAAGAAAGAAGAAAATAGAAATTATGAATATTGTTTCACAGAAGCAAGATTGGTCTTATCAAAAATCACCCTACAATAACTCTGTTAATTAAAAGCATTTTAAAGACAGCTTTCTTTTAGCAAACATTTTATTTAAAACTAATTTTTACATGTAATTTCTCATTCTAGGCTATATTTTTTAGTTAACAAATACTTTTTTTTTCAAGTTTGCTGTCAACAGGAAATTACTTCAGTTTCTAATTCAGCGTTGTTTCTTAACTAAATTAAGTAAAGAACTTTATATTTTAACAGAAATAGTTAACGGGAGCATTTAGCTCACCAAAGCTGTTCCTTTACATGCTCACTTCTGTGAAAAAGAAACTAAAAATATAAATTTACCCTTTATTTTTAGGAAACCATGAAATCCCCTCAATCTATTGTAAAGAGCCAGGTTCCACTACTACCAACAGCATTTCATTCCATAAACTAATTGCCCTATTACAAAAAAAAACTGTTTTAACTGAAGTTTAGCCTGTCAAATCTTTAACTAGAGTCCTTCTACCTTATTGTCTTCAGATTTGAATCTTATTTGAAAACAACCAGTCAAAATTACGTCTGTATAAATTAAAGATGATATCAAAATACAGAAGACTATTTAAAATTAAAGCTATTTTTTTCATTCAAACAACTTTCAGCAATACATTGAGGTGTATAGATTCAAACTGTTCATCAGTGTACAGTATTACGAGTATTCTAACCAACAAAAGAAGTTAAACGATACTTGTAAAAATACATGTATATTTAAACTTTTCTAACCACCAGTTATGTGAAGATTTTCCTAGATTTCAAATATTTTGAAAAGAAAAAAAAATGTATCATAGATTTTTTTTGTTTATTTACAATCAAACAAGAGACATACATGCGTGTAAAACTAGCTCATCAAAATTATGATAATAACAGATAAACATAATGTTTTACATACATTTATTCAAGTGCCTTTAAAGTTTAACTTATCCATATTTTCAAAAGTTTGCAAATATACCACACGAGTGTAAAAATGAGTATAGTAAATTATTTCAAGTTTTCATAGCAACATTACTACAAACTGGTTATTTCTATTGAAAGAATGACATTACATTTTGCAAGCTTACATTTAAAAAAAGAAGTCACTACATTTGGAGATATGCAGCCAACTCAACTGATAATAATGTAAAACTGAATTTCAAGAGTTTCATAAAAAAATCATTTATATCTATATTTTTTTTAAATTCACTAACGCTTTATATTAAAAAATTCATTTTTTATTTACACAGGGACAGTTTTACAAAACACCACCATGCCATGTGTAACTTATGTAGTTTTTTTGGAATTTATGGCACAGAAAAAAAATAAAAGCTCTATCACTCTTGCCTCTAACATTATCAAACCAAAACCTGGAACATATACACCTTACTGCCTCTAACATTATCAAACCAAATCCTTGAAGATATACACGTTACTGCCTCTAACATTATCAAACCAAAACGTTGAACATATACACACTACTGCCTCTAACATTATCAAACCAAAACCTTGAACACATACACACTACTGCCTCTAACATTATCAAAACCAAAACCTGGAACATATACACATTACTGCCTCTAACATTATCAAACCAAAACCTGGAACATATACACATTACTGCCTCTAACATTATCAAACCAAAACCTGGAA
>NW_013672298.1:17820-18666 GCF_000517525.1 Limulus polyphemus
CATAGCAAGCTATCTCAAGTCTATCAGACCAATTATTAATACAGATTTTTTTAAAACCTAGAACATATACACCTTACTGCCTCTAACATTATCAAAACCAAAACCTGGAACATATACACATTACTGCCTCTAACATTATCAAAACCAAATCCTTGAAGATATACACGTTACTGCCTCTAACATTATCAAACCAAAACCTTGAACACATACACATTACTGCCTCTAACATTATCAAACCAAATCCTTGAAGATATACACGTTACTGCCTCTAACATTATCAAAACCAAAACCTGGAACATATACACATTACTGCCTCTAACATTATCAAACCAAATCCTTGAAGATATACACGTTACTGCCTCTAACATTATCAAACCAAATCCTTGAAGATATACACATTACTGCCTTTAACATTATCGAACCAAAACCTGGAACATATACACATTACTGCCTCTAACATTATCGAAACCAAATCCTTGAAGATATACACATTACTTTCAGGTGTAGGAAACTTTATATAAATGCTACTATTGTACCTTAACTCCCAATACACCACAGTTCCATTAATAGGCTAATAATTGGCTCTACTGGGTATGTTACATATTATTGTACTCTGGGGGGATTTGTTGTTTAGTAATAATGTATCTCAGTCTAACAGGCCTATAAAACATTAAAGCTCAAACTTCACATGTCTGAAGTTTTTCTGTTATGGTACTGTGTACTCCTGGATAGATCAATATATTAAATTAGTAACACTATTTAATAAGTTATGGTTTAATTCATTCTACCTATGGAGATAGCTTGCTGTGACGGTTTGATAATGTTAGAGGCAGTAATGTGTATATG
>NW_013672298.1:19502-27235 GCF_000517525.1 Limulus polyphemus
TACCTATGGAGATAGCTTGCTGTGACAAAAAATCTGTAATAATAATTGGTCTGATAGACTTGAGATAGCTTGCTATGATAAAAAAATCTGTATTAATAATTGGTCTGATAGACTTATGAAACTCAAACTCTGTCAGTCTTGGAGCATATAAAACATAAAGCCCAAATGTACAGTTGTTATATATCGGTTAAAAATCAGACTTCCAGCAATATTTAGAGATTCAGTCTTTATTTTATTTTTATTACGCATGTTTTCATGGTAGTGTAGTTTTAAAACATTAATTTGCCCAGTGGCATATTTCTAAATAAAACCTCTCTTTCAACACAGGAAAATTGGTCCAGAATACTTGCTTTATTTATTTGTTCGTATGGTATTAAAAATTTGTTCATCATATATCTGTAACATTAATATTATGCAGCCAGATTTTAGCATTTGGTTCTGAATCATTATACTTGTTGCTATATTTTAAAATGTCTTTATCAAAATTATCTGTACTTCTCAAGAGATATTTAGTTTCATCATTAAACTTTTCATTGATACAATTTAACTGAAATTTTGATTGATAAAGAATTGTTTTAATCTCCACAATAATGGAGCAACATAAAATTTAGAAACAAAAAGCACATTTATTGTGTAATCTTCACATTCAATATAATCACAAGTATAAATGACTAAAATACGAAATAACTGTTCAGTTGATAAAAGTGGACACACAGTAAGTTAGCTGTTTTACCTGGCTAACTTAACCACACTACCATTATGCCTATAAAATATAATAAAACTGAGAAAACGTTACTTAACTATATAAATAGGCCTACCTTGAAGCCTAGCTGTAACAGTAACACTAACAGTAAATGTAACCTGGTCAAGAGCCAGGTTGGACTTTGAAGTTCCAAATTAATTAACTGCAGCTAATTCACAAAATAGGATAGTTTGAATATGTTATCATTAAATTTTATGAATATTTCTATCGAATAGACATTTTATTCATTGATTTCTTTGTGAAGTAATACATCAAGTAATAAATGTATAATAGTGAAAATACATAACAACAAGAGCACAGTCTTTGAGTCAATAACTCGTTCAACAACAGAAACTGGATCTCGGCAAAGTAATTTACTCATCAATAAAAGAAAACATTTCATTTCAGGTAATACTAACTTTCATTTTTCTTTTTTTTTTAACGAGGCGCCAAAACGTATAAAAAAAGTGTACCTTAACTTACTTTCACTATAAATTTACTCCAGTGAAACTGCCTCTCAATATAAATTGAAAGCGTTTGAAAAACTACATTCACCTTTCACTTTACTACTGAATGCACTAGATTTCACTTTTTTTTTCTTGAAGTAAAACAAACAAAATATTATAATTATTAAGTCTAATTTGTGTTACGTTGATTTATAACAACTCACTAGGTTATTTTATATTAAAATATATATGTATATATCTTGAGAGCGAGTAACGCCTCTTCTAAGTTAAAATACTGCAGTTCAAATCCCAACTTTTATTTTTAGTATTCGTCTTTATACGCCTAAATCTATTTGATTACGTTATAACATATCATAAATATGCATAATTTAGGCCAAGGATACAGTTCTTTGAATCTTATAGATATATCATTTCATCATAATATTTATTTCGAATAGAACCACTGACTTATTTTAGTATTGAACTTTATAACGAACATTAATTGTAAAATATTTAAAAATATAAAAAGAGTAGTACTATGACTTTGTATTGTATGATTGTTGCGTGGGGCTACTTTCAGTTATTTTATTATTGCTTTGCTAGCTAGCTTATAATAATGAGTTGTTATATTATGTTTTAAGAGAAAGATACTTTTTTAATTATCTATTTTAGGTAAAAATCTTTATATAATATCATCAAGCAGAAACTTTCGATTTACTGAAAGCACTGCCATCTAGTGAATAGTTGTAATACTAAAACACCATACATTTAGGGACTAGTAACTTCCAACAAAATTTAAATTATATAACATAAAATCTTAACTTCACCATAAAAGCTCTGTGTGAGCGTAAGTTTAGAGTAAAGTTTCGATACTTCTGGTCCTATATGAAACAGAGTTCAAGCGTTTTTCAATGTATTTAATATATATTATAGAATCTTGTTTGCTATTAAGCACAAAGCCACACAATAGGTTATTTATTTGTGCTCTGCCCACCACGGATATCAAAACCTTTTTT
Organism: Limulus polyphemus; assembly: GCF_000517525.1. NCBI lineage: Eukaryota > Metazoa > Arthropoda > Merostomata > Xiphosura > Limulidae > Limulus > Limulus polyphemus. The sequence goes on from NW_013672298.1 coordinate 21,707, forward strand.
ATATCACTATAAGCCTACAGGCTTATTGTTGTGCTACTGACGATGAAAGGGAAAGAGCGTTTTAGAATATAGAATCATGCACTAAGACTTTCCTTTCTTCAAAATCTCTCCTAATTACCGATCCCTTCAATTTGACTATTAGCGTCATTTCATGGTAACTTAGTCTGGAGCCACAAAGAGGATTCAATCACAGTCTTTCTTCAAATGAAAAACTAAAAGAAAAAATCAGCAGAGTGATCAATCGGTGAATGGCAATAAAATTGCATTGTTTTTCAACCCAAAATTCCTCATTTTATAAATATCCATCACTTTTGGGTCATCATGTGTTGATAAAGTATTGGCCCCCCAAATCGAAGAATGACGACTTTTTGAAATATTTGTTTCCAATACACGTTTTGTATGCTTTATTTGGTTTATTTACACGATAACAAATTGCATTTAATCAACCATTTAAAACCCTTGAAACGTGCTGCTATAGTAAACTAAGCCCTCTCAAGAGCTTTGGTGTGGACCCGCTTAAGGAACAGAAGCGCATAAATGAAATATTATTACATAAATTGTGGGCAATTCCCATCGGAATCACTGCCAAAAAGATTCGAAAGCAAGAATTTGCAACAATTCTGTCCCTAAATTGTAGATACTGGTGAAGTATATACAGGTAAAATTGAATTAACTTTAGAGCATTGGGATAGGTCCACTTAATAACCAAAAAATTGGTCAAGATATAAATTGTTTAGCTACTGAATCGTGAAAGTGAAAGAAATAAAGAAAGTGGACGCAAAATGAACAATCTTTATTGTAACAGATGTAAAGCATAATCATAGTGTGTGTATTTACCCAAAGTGACTAGTACTATACGTATGACTGGTTATTATCATTCAAATATAGATGAGGCTGTAACTTTAATACATCACCTAACAACCATTGAATGATACTGCTGTCGAAATCCTTGTACAACATGTGGCAATATCCACTAGCCAGAATGTGTATTAATTATCTGGTAGAGAATGACAAAGGAATAAAGGCAGCTAGAATGAAATTAGTTTGACAGCTTTCTCGATTAAATGTAATCAGTGGCATGGGATGGCAACAAATTCCAATTGGAGAACTTTGTCTTCCCCCCAGCAGCCCCATTTTACTGAAATAACACATGGAATGACAAAAGACAGTTGTAAGTAGCCCACTATACAATCATATTTCATATATGGGCCAGGCTTTTTTAAGTGTTCATTTTTAAACTGGAAAATGTTTAAAAAATCTTCTCCTATAAGTATTATTTATACAGTTCTTGAAAATAGAACTACTGAAAAACCTTGTGCCAAAACCCAGCACTCGGGCAACATTCTGTCATATTTTTCCACCTTGATGAAGACGACTACTGTATATCACGTGTTCTCCTTTACCAGATTATATTGTACCTAGAGTAAAAAGACAAAGAGCAAACAAACTGTAAGAAGGTTATCCCTTCTGCTGCCTTTTTTCTGTGATAATATTTCAGCTGCCGACTTTGTTTACCATCCATTTCTAAAAACACAAGTGTAAAACCCATAACAGAAATGCATACCACCTCTGTATATTAGCAAAGACAGGTGTAGATATTAATGTGATCTCCTTTACATTTCTCCAGTAAATCCAGCAATAGCAGGCTAATAACAATAGTTATGTTGCGTCAGCGAGTCACATGACTGCTGTGGCGCCCTCTAGTTTCTAGAACTATCTTGTTTCTTCATGAATGCTCTAGTGTTTGCTAGATGGGGTAGGCGGGTATATATAAGAGGGGGACAACGTGACGCGGTAAGGTAATGTGTGTGTGAAGATAGTGAGTAATTGAACTGCAGTCACAGGGTATTGTTGAAGTTAACGTTCGTTCGTTACAGTGTTGTTTTAGCGCGAGTATTGAGATTAAGTGTATCGGTAAAGTTGTATTCGGAAAGAATAAACCAGTTTTATTAAGTAAAGAAATTGTGTCGCTAAAGTTTCGTCGGAACGAAGTTACGGAAAGTTAATTAACAAACGGAGACGTGACAGTTATTTTATTTTAGACTACTTCCACAGATCATAAATGCAAGCTTTTATGATCACGTGGCATTATACTAAGAAGTGTAAAACATATATAAAGAGTTGAATGAAAATGGTGATCTCCTTTACACGCATCTCACCATGACCCCAATTATCCGTTTTTATAAATAGACGCCTAATTATCGCTCACAGATTTAGCTTTGTAATTTATCAGTCATTTAAACCTAAAACTATTGCCACTCACACCATTTGATTGTTAGTTAAAGATATACATATTTATTATGTAATCCAACTTTCAATGACTTTTCTTACAGGACAATGAGTTGATTTGTGACTAATACATTTCAAATCCACCCTACCCTAATCATCTGCACATGGTGGAAACTAAATATGGCGGACAAAGCATTATGCACTCTGTATATTCCCCTCTGAAGAAAACTGAATTAAAGGATAATATATAAAGGAGTTCACGCAATTTCATGTTCAGTGATTTTTATTGAAGAATGAAATTTACTCTTACCCTTTCAGTTATTGATAACAACAAATGTCTTGGCTGTTGTGTATAACGATATAACAAAATGACCTTACTTTGAATATTTACACTAGATATATGCGTGAAGGAGATCACGTGCTTAAAAAAACTAATGTTATTACAAGCTCCAAATGGACATACCCAAAATATCTCTCGATACCCTGTGCTTGGGATATGATTTTAGACTCTAATCTTTTTATTTACTCAAAAAATTGTATTGTTTGTAATTAAGCACAAAGCTACACAATGGGCTATCTTTACTCTGCCCACGACGGGTATCGAAACCCGGATTCTAGCGTTGTAAGTCCGCAGACATACAGCTGTGCCACTGGGGGGGGCAAAATTTTTTAAATATTGTCTTGAAAATAAACAGTCGTAAAGGAGAATACACGATTAAGGCAATCTGTTATTTTGGTTATTTTTATATGTGAAAAATTAATGGGACAGTCAGATAATAATTTTTCAAAAGATAAATTTTTACTAATTAATTTCACTAATTACTAATTAATAAAGGCTCGAGTCATACTTACAATTTTTGTGTTATCGCTGTGAAATTAATTTTTTCTGCTGGCGACATGCTACTTTTAACACCTCATCATTGTTTATTTCCTTGGTTTGCTGGAAAAACTTAACAGAAACTCAATATATTATATATATATTTGGAAAGCTCTGTCCATCATCTGTCATTTAGGAATTATTATATGTTTGTGTAAGGCACATACTCGGAGAAATTTGCTCCAGAGCACTGGCAACATCAAATTGGACACTTAAGAAAGCCTGGCCCATACTCTCTGATCAAAGAGATTGGGTTGATTTCACATTTATTTATCACTATATTTGGTAAACTTATGCAAACCTTTTTGATACAGCCATTTTAATGTGAATTACATCACAGGCCAGTAGGTGATACAACTGCACATAACTGAAATGAGTATTGTACTCATGCCATGTGGATATTGTTAGTGTCTGGTTTAATCCAGTTTGAAGTGGTTACTAAACATGTGCTCTTTTTCTCACATCATGCCCTTGTTACAAAGGAAAACTAATTTTATTTCAACTTTAATAACCTGCCTGACATAACATTCAACTCATTTCATTCCACCCCCCATCCAAATTCACATTATTTGTAGAAATTATCAACTTGATCCCCACATGTTAAGACATATCATAACTGTACCTCATTAGTTTTACACATTATCAACTTGATCACCACATGTTAAGACATATCATAACTGTACCTCATTAGTTTTATACATTATCAACTTGATCACCACATGTTAAGATGTATCATAACTGTACCTCATTGAATCACCATATTTTAAGACATATCATAACTGTACCTCATTAGTTTTACACATTATCAACTTGATCACCACAAGTTAAGACATATCATAAATGTATCTCATTAGTTTTACACATTATCAACTCATTTACCACATATTAAGATGTATCATAACTGGACCTCATTGGATCACCATATTTTAAGACGTATCATAACTGTACCTTATTGGATCACCACATATTAAGATGTATCATAACTGGACCTTATTGGATCACCATATTTTAAGACATATCATAACTGTACCTCAGTAGTTTTACACATTATCAACTTGATCACCACATGTTAAGACATATCATAACTGTATCTCATTAGTTTTACACATAATCAACTTGATCACCACATGTTAAGACATATCATAACTGTACCTCATTAGTTTTACACATTATCAACTTGATCACCACATGTTAAGACATATCATAACTGTATCTCATTAGTTTTACACAGTCTTAACATGTGGTGATCAAGTTAATAAGTATCATAACTGTACCTTATTGGATCACCATATTTTAAGACGTATCATAACTGTACCTTATTGGATCACCACATATTAAGACGTATCATAACTGTACCTTATTGGGTCACCACATATTAAGACGTATCATAACTGGACTTTATTGGATCACCACATATTAAGACGTATCATAACTGGACTTCATTGGATCACCATATTTTAAGACGTATCATTACTGTACCTTATTGGGTCACCACATATTAAGACGTATCATAACTGGACCTCATTGGATCATCATATTTTAAGACGTATCATAACTGTACCTCATTGATGAATTCCAAAAAAAAAATCCAAAACTTGGGCACTTTCAAACAGTTGATTATTCTTTTTCAGGAGAATATAGTTCTCGAGTTATGGGTCTTGTCTTAAAATTCAATGCTCCTTTTGTGTGTGTGATCCTGTTTGCTAACTCTTTCATCATAACTGTACCTCATTAATATTACTTATATACTTCACACTTTATAATTACATTCCAAGCATATCACATGTTTGTTAACATTCTCATCACTTAATTAGAAATATTATGAAAGTAACATAAAATCTCTATATGAAAACTCTTGTTCCACGTAGTGTCAGAGTAGCTTGTCAAAGTATCTTCTAATTTTTAATACTTGAGTATCTAAAACCTTTGTTCTACATACTATTGGAATAACAAACACAATTTTCTTTTAATTCTCATTATGCCAAATAATCATTCAATAAATTAGTTTTTCAATAATCACATCCAAACATTATTCAACTAATTCAATACCATATAGTTCTATAACAACAACACACATTTCAGTTCACAATTCCTGTACTCTTTCTTATACATTATTTTAGTCTAGTACATACTTTGCTCAAAGTCTTTGTTTATTTTCCCTCCAACCTTCTTATGTAAAACTTATGATTAATGTTCTCTTCTTCGCACTTTCTTTGAATAAATTAGTACATTTGTTAAGTTGCTATGAGGCATGCTCCCAAAGTTCCCATTAAAGCCACAAATCATGAGTGTCTCCATTGGTCTCATGGAACTTCATCACTAGTAATTGGTGCAACTTATTAAATGGTTCTGAGTCTAATGACTCATCGAGGTATCACATGACAATGCCTGCTAGAAGTCTAGTGCTCATTGAGATATCACAT
>NW_013672298.1:28203-31391 GCF_000517525.1 Limulus polyphemus
GAGTAACTTTCAGATTTAACCAATAACAAGTTCAAAAGGGAGTAACTTTCAGATTTAACCAATAACAATTTCAAAAAGGAGTAAGTGTCAAATATAAAACAATCAAAAAATAAACTTAAAAATTATTTGTTTTTCTTCAGTGAAAATCCCATGAGTGTTTCAACAAAAAAGCATTGATAACTGCATCTACAAAGTCATGCTTCAATAAAATCTACTCTGTGATGTAATGCTGTGATGATAGCTCATTTCTAAACTAAAATTTCAATAAAATTCATTTTTTCATGAAGGGTGAACGTTATTGAATGTCAAGTAGGAGTACATTGTTGTAGAACTGTCAGACAATTGCAGAAAAGGCCGCAGGAACTAGCAGTTATATCCGTCCTCCGGACGGGTATTTCTGGTAGTTTACTTAATGAACAATTACATGTTCAAAATGAAGACTTTGATTTGTTTGATGAACTTTTTCAAGACAATTTCAGTCCTTTCGATGTTCATGAATTAGATATGGAAGTAGAATATGTTGTTTGTATCATCAGTCTCTGAGTCGGTGGCCTGTGTGCTCACTCAGCTACACACACCCGACAATCTTCGTGGAATTTAAAGTTAATTTGTTACTCGTGAAAAGATGAACCCAAACAATTGGTCTTCACTGGCTCACCTGTTACAGTAAAGAAAATGAAATATAAATATTTGCCTTAATTAAAAAACTTTGATATACATTGATGAGGAATATCTCTACTATGACATAGTTATGACTAATTTGTCGTGACAGATACACAAGCAGAAAAGTTCTCTGTGCCTAATCACTGAATTCGTAACGTCAAGCCAGACTGAACTAACAATTACTAATTGGCTGGAGATTCTTAAATATTGAGAGAAGGAACTGTACGGATATAACAGAGCAATCACTCCATGCATGTTTTTTTAATATTTACTTTCGAATTCAGAAATTAACTAACATATAATACTAAAATTTGAATTATATACAACTTAATACCAAACTTATTGACATACATTCATAAAATAGTAGTTCAATAAAATTTTGAATGTAAGTCTACAAATGAGATAGGGTTAAGTGATGCAATCAACAATGGTAGACTTTGATCACACAAGATCAGGCCCGGCATGGCCAGGTGGTAAAGACGCTCGACTCGCAATCTGCGGGTCGCGGGTTCGCATCCCCGTCCAACCAAACATGCTCGCCCTTTCAGCCGTGGGGGCGTTATAATGTGACGGTCAATCCCACTATTCGTTGGTAAAAGAGTAGCCCAAGAGTTGGTGATGACTAGCTGCCTTCCCTCTAGTCTTACACTGCTAAATTAGGGACGGCTAGCGCAGATAGCCCTCGTGTAGCTTTGCGCGAAATTCACAAACAAACACACAAGATTCTAAATAACAAATTTTGTGTATCGCGTAGTATGTTAATCCAGCTTTGGCTCAAATTAGATGTTTGTGACGTCCAAATACGAATTCTATAGTTTTTTACAAATTAGAAACTCAGATTACTGATATTGACAAGCTACTTGTAAAATAAGAACTTCCTATCTTTTTCATTTGCTGAGATATTATATTTAATGAATCAACCAAGATGGCCCCCACCCACCTCTTCCATTTTTGGAAATGCTTGTTTATATATACCTATTTTGCTCTGTAATGTGAGTATAACCAATCTAAAGCTCAGAATGTCCCCCACATGGTTTTCTCAGCTTCTGTAAAGTGTTTACACTGTACACTGGAAAACCTCACCTTTTCACCGTAGAATCAAAGGTTTGTTTGTTTGCTTTGAATTTCGCGGAAAGCTACACTAGAAAAGCTACAATTAGCCGTCCCTAATTTAGCAGTGTAAGACGTAAGGGAAGACAGCTAGTCATCATCACCCACCGCCAACTCTTGGGCTACTCTTTTACCAACGAATAGTGGGGTTGACCGTCACTTATAACGCCCCCACGGCTTAAAGGGCGAGCATGTTTGGTGAGACGGGGGGATTCGAACCCGCGACTTGAAGATTGCGAGTCGAGCTTCCTAACCTAGCCATCCCGGGCCTAGAATCAAAGGAGAAAGGTGGGAGATAATGTAGCTCAAAATATACTTTTCAGACCCAAATACAGCTTAGTTACTAAGCCTAATAAATTGTAGTGGGATTCTGTGGTATTGATGATAGTAATTTTTTATTTCAAAATGCATATATAAAACCTAAACAAAAATTATTTTATTATACATCCTCCATGTGCGAAATTCGACAAGGCTTAGCAAATTACGGCGAGTACAAACTTCGTAACAATCGTAAGTAGAAGAGATCATTGTTCTCTATACTTTATGTACTGTTCTATGTTTTAGGAAAAATAACTGAAATTTCAGAACATATTTGCAAATGAACTTAATGGACTTGTGTGTGTTTTCTTGTATCAAAGCCACATCAGGCTATCTGTTGTGTTCAACGAGGCGAATCGAAACCCTGATTTTAGCGTTGTAAATCCAAAAACTTACCGCTGTCCCATCGGGGAACTTTTATGGACATTTCATAATTGTTCCAAAATCCATGGCATATTACAAAACAAAGAATTTTTAGTGCTTCAAATGTAAGACTTCGTGTAGTTTTTCTACAGAAATTATGAGCAAAGCTTAAACGCCTAAGATTCACGTATAATTGCTAAATAGGTTGACATTATTCGCCCCTGTCATAACACCTGACTGCATTAAAGCAACATATTTTTATGTTTTTACATAAATTGTGCCCTGAAGACAACTTGTGACCTTGCTTAGAATTTTTGAAGTTCTCTTACATGGGTGAAAAGATGACCAATAAGCACCTTTGTTTCTCTGGTTTTAGGCAGTATAAAAGCAGTTTCTTGTACAAATATTTAAGAGCAGACAAGAACTGTATGGCTCCAATCATGTACGATAAGATATTACTATGTGCCATCTTTATCTGATCCTCCTATCGTTTAATACTATTAACGGCAGCAGCATCCTTTAACCAATAATCCCAATCCTAGAGCACCATACTGGTGGATTTCTTTGTGTTTAGGTTTTAAATGGTGTATTTTTTTATTTATTTTCATTATTGGCATAATAAAGCGTAAGTATAAAATAAACAATGTTTTAGATATTGTATGAACAATGTTTTAGCTATTGTACGGATAATGTTTTAGTTATTGTATGGACAATGTTTTAGCTATTGTATGGAC
>NW_013672298.1:32391-37921 GCF_000517525.1 Limulus polyphemus
ATGCTCCCTAAATAATAATAAAATAAATTACAGTGAAAGCAATGAAGATTTTGTAGATTTTGAACCAAACTAAATAACAGTAAACCTTTTTTTTATTTACGGTATTTTCTTATTTTGATGTGTTGAGCTCTTTCGTGTTTAGAACAATATATACTAATTTTTAAAGAATCCAATTGAATTTTTGTTCAATAAAAATCTTTCAAATGCGACTATAGCTTTTTATTTTTCCAAAACTTTGTCTTCAAAATAAGGGTGCGTCTTATATTCCAAAAAATACGGTAGTTTGTAATGTTAACATATAAAACCGTATTTGTCGAAATCAATATGGTTCTTTTCCCTATAACGATATTTCTTTATGGCAAAACTTATGTAAGAAACATATCAAAACGTGATTTTCCAAAGCAAACCTGACATATTTGTATCATCCTTACAACACAACGTTATCGTTTACTGGAGGATTAAGTTTCGTATGTCATTGTTAATGTTCACTGTAAGCATGAAATTGTCATATTGGGTTGAGTTAATGTGAGCTGTCAGCAACATGCGATTACTTCCATCAGTTGGTAAATGAATCTCTACTTTTCTGTAAACATTCTACATTATGAATCGTTGTCTTTCTGTAAACATTCTACGTTATGAATCGTTGTCTTTCTGTAAACATTCTACATTATGAATCGTTGTCTTTCTGTAAACATTCTGTATTGTGAATCGTTGTCTTTCTGTAAACATTCTACATTATGAATCGTTGTCTTTCTGTAAACATTCTGTATTATGAATCGTTGTTAGAATGTTTACAGAAAGACAACGATTCATAATACAGAATGTTTACAGAAAGCATCATGAATCGTTGTCTTTCTGTAAACATTCTACATTATGAATCGTTGTCTTTCTGTAAATATTCTACATTATGATCGTTGTCTTTCTGTAAACATTTTGTGTAAATCTCTACTTTCTGTAAACATTCTATATTATGTATCGTTATCTTTCTGTAAACATTTTGTGTGAATCTCTACTTTTCTGTAAACATTCTATATTATGTATCGTTGTCTTTATGTAAACATTCTGTATTATGAATCGTTGTGTTTTTGTAAACAGGTATGAATCTTTACCTTTCTGAAACACGCTGTGTAAATCTTTAAATTTCTGTAAAAACGTTTGATGTATCTTTACCTTTCTGTAAACATGTTGTGTGAGTCTTCATCTTTCTGTGTGAATTAGGTTTAATTATTTACAAAAAAAAAAAAAGTTACCCGTGTGGCGTATGGTTTTATGAAATGAAGTAATGGCATCTCTTGTAATTCGTTTTGGATTAAACTATGAATCAGTAAACAGAGAAAAAGAACCAAAGTACTTGTTATAATCTTCTTAATCTGGCTTATTTATTATTTTGATCTTAAACTGTAAGATAAAGCTCATTGTCTTTCTTATTTACGTCTCAAAACTTTTAATAAGTGCTAAAGAATGGGTCACTATGACAAGCTGCTCTACAAACTTCATTGGTCTTCTAAATGTTGTCTAGAGTTGTTGTTTTGTTGACACAATATTCCTATGAGTTTAAAGGTTTGTAACCTGTTCTTATGAACATTTTCGAAAACATTTTAAATTTATTGAACATTATTGTTCCACGTATAGGTTGATTTTACTAAAGTTCTTTGTCATGACCAGTAAACCTCGAAAGATGTTTTAGTCATGTCCAATATATCTTAAAGATATTATGGTCATGTCCAATATACCTTGAAAGATGTTACAGTCATGTCCAGTACAACATCAAAGATGTTATGATCATAGTCCAGTAAACTTGAAAGATCTTACAGTCATCATGTCTAGTAAATCTGTATATTCTTATAGTGAGGTCCAGTATATCTGAAAGACCTTATAGTCATGTCCAGTATATTTGATTCACAAGACTCTTCGCAGAAGCTAATATTTTTCGCTTATCAAAGAGTAACCTCGCACATCAAACTGTTTTAATTAGTTATAACATGTTTGGAAATTGTGGATGGTGGACGAGAACAGATCTTTCACGTTATTACTGTTCACCGAGTTTCAAAAGTTACATTATACTAAAACAGTTGTCCGGTTATGATAGAAGAGTCACATCAAATTCTGTGTCAACATTTTGCCTTAGCGTTTCTGAATCTAGGGAAGGACGTGATCAACAGGAACAGTATTTATTGCATCAGCTACTTCTTGGTGTCTGGTGTTATTAGGTTTAACTGCTTTGCCATCTGATGCCAATCTCACTGGAACAGTTTTCACAATTCCTGTTTCTAATATTGACGATACCAAAGTGTCTAGATTGGTGTTATTAGGTTTAACTGCTTTGCCATCTGATGCCAATCTCACTGGAACAGTTTTCACAATTCCTGTTTCTAATATTGACGATACCAAAGTGTCTAGATTTATTCACGGTGAATAAATTCTTGCGCATGGGTAGTGATTAGTAGCTATTTTATATTTTTCATAATGTGTGTATTTATTATTTTCTTATTTACGACTTATTCTTTAAAATTATAGTGTTACTCTTTAAAAGACTGACGATTTATTCTGTATTCTTTATAATTTGGGGGGGGGGTATCATTATCTAAACTTTATACTCCATTTATTTTCTTATGTTGGGCTTGAGAAAGTTGAGACAGACATCTTGTATATTTAATACGGTATTTATTTTTTATTGCACTAGATGGCACTGTAAAAGAGAATGAAAAGGAAGTCAAGTCACAGATATACAAAACTTTGAATGTATGAGCCGAATAAATGTTTAGAACAGAATTATGTGATTGATGGTGTCACTTCAATAGACCAGTCTGATTATGTGATTGATGGTGTCACTTCAATACGCCAGCAGGATGTCATTTATATTGTTCACTTTAATGTTGGTTACATTTTCTCTTTATTATATCTAGCCAAAAACTAAATTACTAGCTTTCTTTAAAATGTGAACTTTTAATCAAATATGGGAAAAACAAAAAGAGTTAGGTTCAACTATCACAAAGTGATTTACAAATATTATGGCGGGAATATTAGCTTAGACACGGTTCATACGACAGTAAAATTGGAGTATAAACAGATGTATACTGTTTAGGATAAACAAATACAGTATAGTTTCATGTTACAATTTGAAGTCATTCTTGAAAGAGAAAAAAAAGGTAGTTTATAATTATTTCGATTTTTGTTCTATTTTTTCTTGTCGTTACCAAGTCAGTGAACAGAAAATAACAGATAAAATATAAAGCTTTACTGAAAAAAAAAACCTTTGAAATTTATTTCGGAGGTTTTTGAAAATATTCAAATGAAATTTGAAATTTTTTAGATGAAGAAAAGTATTTTTAATCTTAATACGAAAAATCACTTAACACTAGGAACAGTCAACACTTTGTCTGACTCCATATATTCAATGGAGAAAGTTTTAGTGAAAATTCTGTTTTGTTGTTGTTTACAAATGACTCTTAAGGGTTAATGAAAGTTCCGTGAAAACAGACAAAGCATGTTAAAAGCTACAGTATGTAAACTCTAGAATTAATCCGTAGCAAACAAACTAACAATGTCTTGTTTATTAAACTCGAACAATCCAAAGGAACTTTATCAAGTAGTAATGAGGCGTTTAACTCATAACAATACGTTATGAAAGACTTGTTTTTTACAAAAGGTTTGAGGAATTGAGAATGACAAATAAAAATGCTGATTACTTTGACTTTAAAGCTTTTTCTAATTTCCTGTAATCTTGTACTACTTTAGGTTATTACTTTGGAAAACCGACTTACGAGCTACTACTTGTCGTTTGAAGGATGTAGACTGGGCTTTTAATTTAGATTATTTTTTATCGCGCCCACTAACTGATATATCGGTATATCACTACTGATATATTTTTAGTAATATTGAGTATTTTGGAGTCTTGCTGAAGACGATTAAAACAATATCAACAAGAAGACCGAAACATTAAACGATTGATATTTGTACGCTATGTGATGTTTTCTATATTTGTACTTCGTCTCCTACTTTTGTTGTCAGTGCTCACAAGACCTTAGGATTATTTTCTGTTTTTTGTATAGCAATATGGTTGTCACGTCCTGTCTAATATTTACTCTTTTTTTGTCTTGATACAACTAACTCGTTCAAATTAATAGAAGTGGGTGGATTTTCTTTGTGCTCTGTTACTAACATTTAAACCTTCCAGATCTTTATATATATATAAAAATTGTTTCGTTGGTATTATTGGAAACCATGACGGTGTTTCAAAAACCAGGAAAGAACAGTTTCTGAGTATACTGGCATGACTAGGACTTTCAGAGTATACTGGCATGACTAGGACTTTCAGAGTATACTGGCATGACTAGGACTTTCAGAGTATACTGGCATGACTAGGACTTTCAGAGTATACTGGCATGACTAGGATTTTCAGAGTATACTGGCATGACTAGGACTTTCAGAGTATACTGGCATGACTAGGACTTTCAGAGTATACTGGCATGACTAGGACTTTCAGAGTATACTAGATAAGATTAAGTATATTGAACATGAAAGACCTACATGTATACAAGAAATGACCCAAATATGAACTTCAGAAATAGCTTTTAGGAAAAACTCACAAAGATCCATGTAGTTGTCACTCAGAAGTAGGCGTAAGGACAATGTTTTAGCTATTGTAAGGACAATGTTTTAGCTATTGTAAGGACAATGTTTTAGTTATTGTATCGTAGTGACCTAATAGTCCAACATATCCGAGGACTCCAACACCATCAAAGTTCAATAAAATGCACAGCAAAGTCTACACTTTCGCTCAAAATTTAAAATTATCTGTTAATTACAATTAGATTAAGTGTACTTGTTGATTTTTTCAAGACGAATAATGCCTGGTACTCTGGAAACAATAGAAAGATGAAAAACCGTTACCCGAACTTCTTCAAATATCCTCTTTACCTCAGTGCGTTTTGTCATCACAGTCTGTTACTAGTGCAAAAACAACAGCCTAAAAATTTCTTTTGTAATACATAACATTAAGGGACAACAATGAACCTTTAGTCCATCAGGCCGTCCTATTGACTAAATCAAATTAAACACTAAAAAACTCAAAGCCAGCTCTTATCATTTACATTTTAATTATGCTTTTCCCTCAACTGCATTTTACCACATTTGAGAGCTACAAGTTCCAAAGGCCAACCACCCTGTTAAAAGAAAAGGTGTCTTAGATGATCACATGCTCGAAGTGCAGGATGGGACAATGTTTTAGTTATTGTATGAACAATGTTTTAGCTATTGTACAATAGCTAAAACATTGTCCATAAAATAACTAAAACATTGTCCGTACAATAACTAAAACATTGTCCATACAATAGCTAAAACATTGTCCGTACAATAGCTAAAACATTGTCCATACAATAGCTAAAACATTGTCCATACAATAGCTAAAACATTGTCCATACAATAACTAAAACATTGTCCGTACAATAGCTAAAACATTGTCCATACAATAACTAAAACATTGTCCGTACAATAGCTAAAACATTGTCCATACAATAACTAAAACATT
>NW_013672298.1:38901-47778 GCF_000517525.1 Limulus polyphemus
AGGTGTCTTTCTAAATATATGTAACAATGTAAGGATAGGTATCTTTCTGAATATATGTAACCATGTAAGGATAGGTGTCTTTCTAAATATATGTAACCATGTAAGGATAGGTGTCTTTCTGAATATACGTAACCATGTAAGGATAGGTATCTTTCTAAATATATGTAACCATGTAAGGATAGGTGTCATTATAAATACTTGTAACCATGTAAGGATAGGTGTTTTTTAAGTACTTGTAAACATGCGAGGATGGGTGTTTTTCTAAATAATTGTAAACACGTAAGGACAGGTGTTTTTCTAAATACTTGTAAACATGTAAGGATAGGTGTTTTTCTAAATATATGTAACTATGCTGGGATAAGTGTCATTATAAATACTTGTAAACATGTAAGGATGAGTGTCTTTCTAAATACTTGTAACCATGTAAGGATAGGTGTTTTTAAGTACTTGTAAACATGTAAGGATGAGTGTCTTTCTAAATACTTGTAACCATGTAAGGATAGGTGTTTTTAAGTACTTGTAAACATGTAAGGATGAGTGTCTTTCTAAAGGTAAAATTACAACTACATTTGTCAGAAGACTTTAGTATTAGGCCTATTACATTCTTAAACTCTGCTTTCTTTATCTAGTTTAGGCCCGGCATGGCCAGGTGGTGCTCGACTCGCAATCTGTGGGTGGCGGGTTCGAATCCCCATCCCACCAAACATGCTCGCCTTTTCAGCCGTGGGGGCATTATAATGTGACGGTAAAAGAGTAGCTCAAGAGTTGGCGGTGGGTGATGATGACTAGCTGCTTTCCCGCACAAATGTTAACAATGTATTATACACGGATATGGCCTTATGAAAAGGGGCGGATAAAGTATCCGAATGCAAACTCCGGCCCTCGTGTTAATACAACATTAAGATTTACCGAAACGAAAATAACCAACTCTACTGGAGGGGGGGGGGAGGTCAAAAATGAACTTGACACCCCCAAAGGTCACGACCGAAACAACGGTGAAGTCTTTTGATTTGATTAGGGATTTTCGTGAAATAGAAGAGCGTAAAATAATAGTATTCCAACTACACTACTTCTCGAATAGATGCAATGTTTAAAAATTTAATAGGCTTAACAAATATAATAGACCTAACAAATATAATAGACCTAACAACTGTAATAGGCCTAACAAATATAATAGGCCTAACAAATATAATAGGCCTAACAAATGTAATAGGCCTAACAAATATAATAGACCTAACAAATGTAATAGGCCTAACAAATATAATAGGCCTAACAAATATTATAGACCTAACAAATGTAATAGGCCTAACAAATATAATAGGCTTAACAAATATAATAGACCTAACAAATGTAATAGGCCTAACACTAATGTCTTAGGACAAGTATAATTGTAATCATTATTCGCCAGCTTGTAAAAGGCTTACACATCATAACAATTGTTGCTGTATCAGATAGTTTATATAGTTAATATTCCGATCACTGCTGTGTTTGTTGTATTACAGCCGGACTGAAGACCTCTGGAAGCACATTATCGGCAATGGATATAACAAATATAGCCTTGGAATACTGTCTTAATTCTTGAAAATCTCTAAGGAACTAGATTAAGAATATAGTGTTCAGAGGCGTCGCTAGGTTCTTAAAATATTCGGGGCTCGGGCCTACAGGCGCGGATATTTTCGGTGTTTTAACATGATATCAATCATGGTTTCCTATTCTGATTTTTCAAGACAACAGCTAGGGATTCGGGGCACAGGCCCCATGTACCAAAGCCTATCGACGCCTCTGGTAATGTTTATAAATGTAATAGTACTAATACTAATGTCTTATGAAATATATAATTATAATAATTCTTCGTCAGCTTATAAAAGGTGTACACACCATAACAAATGTAAAATTATTTTTTTAAAGTATAATATTCTGAAATCGAGTGCTACGTTACCTTCTTGATCTGTTGTTCCTGGTTATAAATACAGAAAGTCGACCTTACTGGTAAAACTTAATAATTCTGTTCTTACACTTTCCTGGTATGAACTCCGTAATGAACTAATTAAAATAAACGTGATAACTAAACACTACACTCTAATGCGAGTTTTATAACGAACATCAAGCTTTCAAATAAGCTTTGTTATTCTTTTTATTAGGATTTCTTAGTTCTAGATAAAGGGATCCATCTTGATTGGCTTGTTTGAACTCCATAAGTCAGATAAGCTATGTTCACTTTTAATTAATTAATAAATATCAACTGCTTTAATTACAAATTAAAAAATAAGCCTAAATTAATCTTAGTGGTTTTCCGAGTAGAATATTTTTTAGTTGAAAACTTAATATTTAAACTGGAGAGTAAATTAAAGTTAACAATTATTAACTGCTTAATTGGTTGATTAAAAAGTTGATAAGCCGAGGGAGCTTTATAACGTGACAGTCAATCCCACTAATCGTTATTAAAGAGTAGCCAGAGTTGGTGGTAGATGTTGTTAGCTAGCTGCCTTTCCTCTAGTCTGTCACATCTAAATTAGGGAGGACAAGCGCAGATAGCCCTCGAGTAGTTTTGTACGAAATAAAAAACAAACAAAGAACCACACCTATTTCGTAAAAGATAAAATTCCATTATTGTAACAGCAAGTTATCCGGTTATGATCATAAAAATTACCGATACATTTTTAGTGAAAACACTTAGTTTTATACTGTATATATATATATATATGGCTATAGGCTTAATAATGGGGTATATACAGGTATAGAGCCCCCTTGAGCCTATAGCCTTTTGGGCAATACTCGGAATTTGCAGTTTTGTTGATTTTGTTCTGGAACAGAGAAGATTGGTTATCAGCTCTTGCGGCTAAAGCCTTGCCACATCTTTAATAATGTTGGTAGTTTGACAAAATAATGAGTGACAAGTCTGTGACGTTTTTAGTCTAACCGCGTTAGACATAAAAGTAAACACCCAACAGCAGGATCTCAGGATTCATTTCCCATATCACTTCGAGAAGGACGCCAGCACGCGCAACTTTCACATGAACTTCTCGAGTCACTGCGCAGGCTCCAAATTTATCAATTTCATTCTGGATCGTGTAGTTTACCTGTTGCTTATCCCGTTTCAATCAAAACAGTATCGATCTACAAAGGTTTAACGTTTCAGAAATGGAGAGTAACGCTTCTTTCGTAAGTAGAATTTCTTTTTGATAAAAGTTAAGATTTTTGTAGCGGTAAACAATTATACACTGAACACTGTATGATGATCGACTTTAATAGGAATTATTATGTATCCACAGACAGATATATTATTTCTTTTATCGTTTTTTCTTCTTCCAAACACTTTTCAATCCATCGCCATTTCTTTATTTCTCGGCGGATTGACTTGAAACTTGGTAGGATTAGACTTTGATCCAATACGCCTTTTTCTTTTTTCTGATTTAGGCTTTTAAAGGATTTCATGGAGTCTTGTTTGTTTGTTTTTAATTATGCACAAAGCTACACAAGGGCTATCTGTGCTCTGCCCACCACGGGTATCGAAACCCGGTTTCTAGCATTGTAAGTCCGCAGACATACCGCTGTGCCACTGGGGGGGCTCATGGAGTCAAAGGTTAAACAACCATAAAATTTATATTTTGAGCTCATATGCGGTCATACTTACAGCAATCAAGTTGAAAATTGGCAAAAACAGAAATTTTCCTTCGTCCAACACATTGACTTAGAAAACAAAAATTGGATTTGTCCATTTTGAGTCTTTTTTAGGGGAGTCAGATCTCACCAAAATCACAATCTTGGGGTTTTTTGATCAATTAATCTGCCGTATTTTGACGAATTTACGTGGGATTTGGTACAAAGATACTTTCTGTACGGGTCCCAAATAGACATATAGACAATTTTAAAATGTTTATATTTTGTTCAATTTTTCAGCGAGGAGAGCACAATTTGGGGTTATCGTGAACTATTCGTGTGTATATCAACAAACTTACATGATATTTGGTACAAAAATACCTTATTGCAGGTCCCAAGCAGTGATATAGACAGTTTTTCTGGTGTTAAAGTTCGCCATTGGGATTGCGTGCGGGAGACATGGTGCACTCGCCCGCAAATGTTGCCCTCTTTAACTTTACAGTAAATTTTACTTTAACGTGGTACTTAATTTAAAAAAATGGCATATCATACACAGTTGGGAGAAGCAACGAAATCAAAGCATTCTCATTGGTATTTTTAAATGATGGTTAAGTTCGTTAACGATTTTCCTCTAATGTAGCCAAAATGTCAACTTCCAGAAGCTTTAGAGCTCTTTATAACTTGTTAACTTTAGCACTAAAGCATGATGAACCCTAGAAAATTTGTTTACGAAACAACAGGCTAGGCTACACAGAAACAAGGAAGCTGTATATGGATTCTGACATACAGTCAGTTCCCACGATGTTCCTGACTTCTATTTCAATAACAGAGTTGGTTAATTATAGGTTATTTAATAGTATGATGTGCTGCAATACCTAGACCCATTTACATGGTCACAGGGCCTTCTGAATATATGGACCCATTTACGTGATCTCAGTATCTTCGAACACCTAGACCCATTTACATGATCACAGGGTCTTTTGAATATATGGACCCATTTACGTGATCTCAGTATCTTTGAACACCTAGACCCATTTACGTGATCACAAGGCCTTCTGAATATATGGACCCATTTACCAAACTAGAATCTACACGTTAATGTTTCGTTTGGTGTTTTTTCCCTAGGACACTGTGACCGATGTGACCATGTAAATGGGTCCAGGTATTTCAAGGATACTGAGATAATGTAAATGGGTCCAGGTATTCCCAGGGTACTGTGACAGATGTGACCACGTAAATGTATCCATATATTCGAAAGGTCCCATGACCCCATAAATGGGTCTAGGTGTTCGAAGATACTGAGATCACGTAAATGGGTCCATATATTCAAAAGACCCTGTGAACATGTAAATGGGTCTAGGTGTTCGAAGATACTGAGATCACGTAAATGAGTCCATATATTCAAAAGACCCTGTGATCACGACTGTTCAGTTGGCAAGACAACGACTCAGCCGGGAATGAAATTCTGCCACCAGAAGTCGGTGCTGATTCTTTATTGAAATTCCAAGTGGAATACCGGATACTTTATGAATTCCGGTACCAGGTCCGTTATTATTATTATTTGGTATTTCCCAGCAGTTCAACTTAAATAGTGTATGAAGAGGTACAGTTAGCTTGTAGAAAAATTGATAATCCACACTGAGAGGCCAGCTACTTATTTTATAAGTAGAACTTCATCGATGACTTCAACTAATTAGGCTACAATGGTACTTTCTTCGTTTGTCTCTAATTAGACTACAAAGGAACTTTCTTCGTTTGTCTCTAATTAGACTACAAGGGCACTTTCTTCGTTTGTCTCTAATTAGACAACAATGGCACTTTCTTCGTTTGTCTCTAATTAGACAACAATGGCACTTTCTTCGTTTGTCTCTAATTAGACAACAATGGCACTTTCTTCGTTTGTCTCTAATTAGACAACAATGGCACTTTCTTCGTTTGTCTCTAATTAGACTACAAAGGCACTTTCTTCGTTTGTCTCTAATTAGGCTACAATGACACTTTCTTCGTTTGTCTCTAATTAGACTACAAAGGCACTTTCTTAGTTTGTCTCTAATTAGACAACAATGGTACTTTCTTCGTTTGTCCCTAATTAGGCTACAATGACACTTTCTTCGTTTGTCTCTAATTAGGCTACAATGGCATTTTCTTCGTTTGTCTCATTATTTACCTCACGTAGTGACATACAACGAAGGTTTTGGAAATTAGAATATCTAATAATATATGAATTTAAAAGTGTACCTTAGAGGATGTGTATGTGAATTAACTAGAGTTTAACAACAAATATTACTTGCAATAATTCAAATCACGAATTTCTAGAAGCTAGAAAATTTTGTGAAAGTGATTGATTTTGAAACACAAATATCTGCAAATAAAGTGCCCTACACCATCCTTTGAAAAATTAATTGCACACCTGTATATAATATGTCTCCAAATTAAGAAACAACCAGAAAACAAAATCAATCAACAGAAGGAGGAAACGTATAACCAGAAAACAAGTTCAATCAACAGAAGGAGGAAACGTTGATTGAACTTGTTTTCTGGTTATACAGAAGAAGGAAATGTATAACCAGAAAACAAATTAAATCAACAGAAGGAGGAAATGTATAACCAGGAAACAAATTAAATTAACAGAAGAAGGAAATGTATAACCAGAAAACAAATTAAATCAACAGAAGAAGGAAATGTATAACCAGTAAACAAATTCAGTCAACAGAAGAAAGAAATGTACAATGGACTAGAATTTTTCGCAGGGTTTCTTATATTTTTTATTTTATTTGGGTAAGACTTGTTGCGGGTTTTTTACTGGACTGTCTTGATCCCTCAAGTTGATCTATGTTTTTTTGTTTTCCAAAGCCATTATCTACAAGGGATATCCCCTTCTTGTAAATTCTAAAATCCACGATCTGAACACATCTTTATGATCTAAGCGTTTTTTTGTTGTTGTTGGAAAGGTCTGTTACGTACCATTTTTTAAAAAGGGATCAAATATTGGTGGCATCACATTAATAACGAACACCAGACAATGTCAGAACGTTGTTCCTAAACATACCCTCACGACTTTGTATCGGCTGTGATTGTCCCGTGACGTATTACTATTTTTGTGGATTCTGTTTCAAAGTTTGTATTCATGTTGTGTTTGTATTCATGTTATGTTTGTACTCATGTTATGTTTGTATTCATGTTATGTTTGTATTCATGTTATGTTTGTACTCATGTTATGTTTGTATTCATGTTATTTTTGTATTCATGTTATGTTTGTACTCATGTTATGTTTGTATTCATGTTATGTTTGTATTCACGTTATGTTTGTACTCATGTTATGTTTGTATTCATGTTATGTTTGTATTCATGTTTATGTATAATTGTAGTTCTGTGATTGTGAGATACTTCTAAATTTATATGCTCGTATTTGTGTTTAGAAGTTCTCTTAACTCTGCTTATAACTGCCAGCAGTTCCGACTATGCCCCCAGTGTCTGCGGACTTAGAACGCTAGAAACCGGGTTTCGATACCCGTGTTGGGCAGAGCACAGACAGCCCTTTGTGTATCCTTGTGCTTAACTTCAAAGAAACAAGCTCCGACTATATGTGATGGTACTTCTGTATAAATGCACGTGTGTGTTTCCGCTGATCATCTGGAATGTTTTCTCCATTCCCTGGAAAAACAAAACCTCTGCTTGTTTATTCTGTAAATATCACTGCTGAATTTTTCGTATCTCTGTCTTCATAGGCATCTTTACAAGTACCTTAACTGTTAAAGTTACGCCTGTAACAGGAAGCACCTTAACTGTTAAAGTTACACTTGTACCAGCAAATACCTTAACTGTTAAAGTTACACTTGTACCAGGAAGCACCTTAACTATTAAAGTTACACTTGTACCAGCAAATACCTTAACTGTTAAAGTTACACTTGTACCAGTTGTTACTTGTTCACACAATCCGTTTCAGTTTACACTAAGTATGAATCATCCTGTTGCAGAGCCGGGCCGGCATGGCCAGGTGGTTAGAGCGCTCGACTCGCAATATGCTAGTTGCGGGTTCGAATCCCCGTCACATCAAACATGCTCACCCTTTCAGCTGTGGGGGCGTTATAATGTGACGCTCAATCCCACTATTCGTTGGTAAAAGAATATCCCACGAGTTGGCGGTGGGTGGTGATGACTAGCTGCCTTTCCTCTAGTCTTACACTGCTAAATTAGGGACGGCTAGAGCAGATAGTCCTCGTGTAGCTTTGCGCGAAATTCAAAACAAACAAACAAACAAACTATTGCAGAGCAATGCCAGAAGGCTAATTCGTTGTGCGATTAACACATATCTTAATTATATTTAGGGATGCTTTCTTTGTGTTATCCAAAGTTCTACGTCATAATGCGGTACGTTGTGGAAAACACACAGCTATGATTAAATTCTCTTGTATTTTTTTAACTAAGAATGTGTGTACGTTATATTCACTTCCCTAACGGAATATATCATTGAATAACGTTTTGTAGGAGAAGCTTTGAATTTATTCAAGTGTGACAAGTAAAATAACTAATTAATCTTTGAGTTTTTCAGTTATAAATCCTATAAACAGGTTTCACTGTTTGCATTATTCGTCCAATACCGTGTAGTTTACGAAACATTATCGACTTCTACTCTGATGTTTTAGTGTTAACGAGGTTTTTCTTGTTTATCTTTCGTTAGTCTTAATTGCTCACTTATTACAGTGTACCCTGCAATTACATTGTTAACTTCAGAGCGATTACTTTTCCCTATTGTTATTGGAGCTTGAGTGTAATAATTTTTACATTTTAACTGACAAAATCACAGTTCGTTCTTGGACTGAATTATGATGTGTTTTTTTATATTTTTGTCATGCGGCTGATCGTATTTTAATTCAGCTACTACATGAAAATAACGTTGTTTTTCTGTCCTTTGAAGATATAGTCCATTATCTGTTACTAAGTCATTTTCACCGTTTCATTACCATGTAACCTTTGACCTCAATGATGTGTGTCGGGCCTCTCTATGGAAGTCCGAAAACGTAAAAAACAAATTAAGAATTAAGTCTGAAAATGTGAAGATAAATGAAGAACTAATTAAGTACTTACATCATAATATAATTATTTGGTAGAGAGGGTTTATACATTGATACAGTGAAACAACGGACTGTATAATTATTTGGTGGTAGAGAGGGTTTATATATTGATACAGTGAAACCATGAACTGTATAATTATTTCTGTATCAATGTATAAACCCTCTCTACCACCTGAAACAACGGACTGTATAATTATTTGGT
>NW_013672299.1:0-8923 GCF_000517525.1 Limulus polyphemus
GTGTTTACATGATGCCTAACTACATATTCATGTTGATACGATAGCAAACATCATACTCGTGTTTACATGATCCCTAACTACATATCATGTTGATACGATAGCAAACATCATACTCGTGTTTACATGATCCCTAACTACATATCATGTTGATACGATAGCAAACATCATACTCATGTTTACATGATGCCTAACTACATACTCATTTAAAAACACATTTCTGTCACATATGCCACAAACCTTTAAAATATCTATAATATTGACCTTCACACTGACCTTGACCTTTGAAATACTTCAATCAAAGTTAGAATGCTTTTCCCCCGTTCTATTTCAAACACTAGATAAACCTGTCTTAATAAACATTCCTCAAATGTTAGTTTAAAGATGTGGACAGTGTGTGTGTGTAAAAGAGAGAGAGGGAGGGATGCGACCTTTGATCTGGAGAATGACCTTAATGAAGAAGTCAAATTGTATTGTTCTCGTTTTTTGACACAACAATAATGTTTCAAGCTGCAGCGATAATGACTGACTGTTTAACGTGTTTCTTTTTTCTTTCTTTTTTCCGCCGTGTTATATAACATTGGAGTACAATATCGCTGTCTTTATTACTTGGGCTACGTTGAAATACTAAGTTATTCGTGACTGGGAATTCAAGCTGGTAGCGTTTGCATTTCCAGACCAAGTCCTTCGATAAAGCCAATTATAGTAAATTGTTCAAGGTTCAGGTACCTGAAAACCGTTCTGTAAGAAAAATTTCCTTGTTTCACTTTCTTAAGAGATTTTTGTTCTCGGTTATCTCCACGAGAATATAACTTAGACACGATCTTGGAAAACGCGAAAATTAAAAAACAAAAAAGACCGCGCTGAGTTACCTCGGTCACGAAAACCTACTTCGTAAAATTGTCGTGAAAATTTCTGGAACTCTCGTGCAACTAAGACGATTTAATATATTCATGCTCTTTTGTGCTTTTTGGTATTTCTATATTTCGTTTCCTTAACTTATTTCATGGTAATCGTTTTCTAACGTTCAGATTTACAACATTTGGAACTGTGGCAATACCCAGATTTCAACATTTGGAACTGTGTCAATACCCAGATTTCAACATTTGGAACTGTGTCAATACCCAGTTTTACAACATTTGGAACTGTGGGAATACCAGATTTACAACATTAGGAACTGTGTCAATACTCAGATTTACAACATTTGGAACTGTCCAAAAGTTTGAAAAGTCCCTGATCACTAACACTCGAAGTTTATCTGCCATACATTTGAGTAAAAACTTCTGGTCAGGCGTGGCTTTATGGCTCGTGTTCCGTTAGGGCCGAGAAGTAGAGAGGGGGGAAGTGTCTAATACTGGGAGTACGATATTCCCACTTTTCGTGATGATGTGTGAACAGTGTAATAAATGCGAAACAATACTAAATTTGTTGGTCATTTTAAATATAATTCCAAAAGTATTGAAACAGTTCCAAGTGTTGCAAATCTGGTATTCCCATAGTTCCAAATGTTGTAAAACTGAGTATTGCCACAATTCCAAATGTTGTAAATCTGGTATTCCCACAGTTCCAAATGTTGTAAATCTGGGTATTGACACAGTTCCAAATGTTGTAAATCTGAGTATTGACACAGTTCCTAATGTTGTAAATCTGGGTATTGACACAATTCCAAATGTTGTAAATCTGGGTACTGCCACAGTTCCAAATGTTGTAAATCTGAGTATTGACACAGTTCCTAATGTTGTAAATCTGGGTATTGCCACAGTTCCAAATGTAAATCTGAGTATTGCCACAGTTCCTAATGTTGTAAATCTGGGTACTGCCACAGTTCCAAACGTGAAAATGTCATTGTTTTATGTTTCTAAAGAAATCTAAACATCCATTCATCACTTTAAGAACAGGAGTTTCACATCTGTTTGAGATCAAGAGAAATGAACAGTGGTAACTATTTTGTAGTTATTCTTTTCGAAGTGGTTAAACATACAGTAAATAAGAAAGTACCATTAACCCAAACTAGGGTTTGACAACTGTACCAGCTAGATTAATATACCTTGATCATTTTAATTACACATTGCTCAACACGGCTACTAGGTTAAAACTGACCTATGGCTAGTGATGACCATCACGAGAAGCATGTGGACATACTTGTGAGGTCCTAAAATTCACTGTTATAGTTTATGTCAAGGATCTCGTATGAAGGATAGTTGAAAGGTCAAGGGGATTCTAAGAGAAGTTTAATATCACAATAAAGGTCAAAAACGTTAGAGAAACCACTTTTTAATTTCAATATTGAAACACAGATAACAATCAGCAGTGGAGGCGAGAGTGAACCTAAAACTGCATTACACACTGGGAGTATGGTTTTCACACACTTCTTATTGAGAATGTGATATTTATTCACTTGTTATTTTGGAAGATGTAGCATTTAACTACTTCCTGTTAGGGGAATGTGACGCTTACCAACTTCTTATTTGGGGAGTATGGCATTTACCCATTTTTAGTAGGGGAGTATGACGTTTGCCCATTCTTATTTGGGGAATGTAAAAGTTTCCCACCTCTCATTTAGTGCCACTACATGACGTGGATTCCAAGAAAAGATTTCTTGGTTTTTTTCTTTTCCTTCTGATTATAAGACTGTAATAAATCTACATTTATTAAATCTAAAAAGCTGGTTGTAAGTTGTAATTCAAGGTACATAATCGCTTTCAAGTATATTGGGTTGCAGCTCACAGAAAATTTCAAAATCCTGTGATTAACGACTCTTACGAACTGATAAGTTTCCTTTTAAAGGTAGCCGAATGATCCCCCGCCCAACTTATGAAATTGGTAAGGGTCTGCTCTACGTTTCACCTGTCCATGAAATGCACGCACATGTAAAGAGTAACATGCATGCAGAGAATTATTAATGTATCTCCCTTATCGATGAGAAACAAAAAAAAATGAATACATAGACTGAAATTCATAAATCTTACTTTACCACAATATAGACATATTAAAATGTCTTTATCTTAAAGGGCTGGGCGTGGCCTTGTTAGCGTGCCCGAAAATGTTCAGTTCTCGTCCCATTGCACTCTGTGGATGTGTTATAAGAGGGACAGTCAAATCCCACTTTTCAATCAGACGGGAATAACCCGAGGAAATAACGGCATCCAAAAACTTCGATGTTCATTTGGCCGATATCTGATGCACACAATGGGCTAAACGGCCAGGTCAGAGACCTCTAACTTTGAACTGACTAAGGACAAGACAATAAGCCGAATAGACATATTGGATGTCGCTCTCGTAAATCACTCGCAGTTGAAAGGGCGAAGCTTATTTCATAGCACTACGTCTCGAACCCGGGATCCTCCTACTCCTCTGTTCCGATACGTTTATTAGTTGGGAGCGCTTGGTTCCCTTTGGCATTTTCATGGGTAAGCTCAAGTTCGATACACATCAAGGTCAAGGTTATTTCAGCCACGTTAAAAAAGGATAAAAACGTAAACAAAAGAGCCACCTTCTGTATTCAGGGGATAGTTTTTATTTTTTTACTATTCGCATGATGCGTTCCCTAGGAAGAGTGAAGTTGTGATTGTTTGTATGATTTCACACAAAGCTGCTCAAGGGCCATCTGCGCTATCCGTCTCTAGTTTAGCTGAGATAAACTAAAGTAAAGGCAGCTGGTCAACACAAACTGTAATAGACTAACGTAAAGACAGCTGGTCAACACAAACTGTGACAGAGTAAAGTAAAGGCAGTTGGTCAACACAAACTGTGATAGACTAAAGTAAAGGCAGCTGGTCAACACAAACTGTAATAGACTAAAGTAAAGGCAGCTGGTCAACATAAACTGTGATAAACTAAAGTAAAGGCAGCTGGTCAACACAAACTGTAATAGACTAAAGTAAAGGCAGCTGGTCAACATAAACTGTAATAGACTAAAGTAAATCCAGCTGGTCAACACAAACTGTAATAGACTAAAGTAAAGGCAGCTGGTCAACATAAACTGTGATAAACTAAAGTAAAGGCAGCTGGTCAACACAAACTGTAATAGACTAAAGTAAAGGCAGCTGGTCAACACAAACTCTTGTCAGACCGAATAGTGGGAAATGACCTTTACTCTTATAATGCATCCACAGCTCCAAAGTGCGGAGCACGTTTATTTGGTACCGGGATGCGAGCCATAGAACCACAGCTCCACAGTCTATTGGGCCTATCAATAAAGAAGAATTATGATGAAAACATTTGTGTCATAAATTCTACTCGTTTCAAGGTCGTTACAACCATTTCTCAGAACAGTCTTTGAACCCTTTTCTACACACACATTCTATTTTGTGAATAAACCAAATATGGCTACGTTTCACTCCTGTAACCTTACGAAGATTCAAAATGTCGAGTAAGTAGCATCAAATATACGATAATTTAATTATTTAAAGACTTTTTATATTTCAAACAGAAACATTATAACGTGCAGAGAGAA
This sequence comes from Limulus polyphemus, assembly GCF_000517525.1. Taxonomy (NCBI): domain Eukaryota; kingdom Metazoa; phylum Arthropoda; class Merostomata; order Xiphosura; family Limulidae; genus Limulus; species Limulus polyphemus. The sequence continues at coordinate 4,454 of NW_013672299.1, forward strand.
TTATTGTGACGATCACACATTGGTTTCTAAAGCAACGGATGTCAAAGGTCAATCAGGAAAAAAGGATCATTCAGTTTCTTCCAAATCCATAAGCCTACTTTCACCGAACTTGCATAGGCCTCCATCACCAAAACAACCCTGTTCAACTTACAGGACTAAGGCAACAATGAAAAAGCATAGTTATGGTATGAATAATTTTAGATATTGATTGTTAAAAAATAATATTGTAGTACCTGCTATACGATTGTTTAATTCACCTAATAGTATTCAAATTCGATGATGAGGAACCCACTTAGAGACTAATAATGGTTGGAGACAGCTTGAATGAAGAAAAACTTTAATATAAGTTTAACATAACAGCAAACGTAGAACTTTTCGACAATGTTTTGTCATCATCATTATGTTAAACTTATATTAAAGTTTTCAAGCCGTTATTACCCATTCAAGCCGTCTCCAACCATTATTCACCTAATAGTATGTTACTAAAATGTTGTCTCAGTGTATGTGATATGAGAATATTGTGTCTCACGGTATATGTATTATAAGAACAAAAATATTAAAGAATTATTAATTTCAAAATGATGTAGGGATTCTGCTATAAAAATTAATGAAACAAGAATTAAAACCACAATCACAAATGTATAAATTTAATCCTTACTTTGACCTACAGATAAGTGTATAAAGCTGCCAAAGTAGGGATTAAGTGTTATAAATTTGGAATTGTGGTTTAAATTTTTGTTTCATTACTTTTTGTAGCAGGATTTCTACTTTATTTTAAAATTCATTATTTTAATACTCTTATTTGTTTACTTTTTATGTTATACCTGTATCAAGTATATACTTTACCTTTAGAAACTGTTGCGTGTTTATCCATCGATATGTAGCGCCATCTGTTGGGTTGAAATGGTATTTAAATACGTTATATGTTATATGTTTACCATTTATATTATACCTGTATATACATTGATTTTTGTTGGAATATTAAAAGCGGATACCCACAGACCAGTCAAGTAGGTTGGAGAAATCATATAGCGATAGTCCGAGCCATCTATGGGCTAGCCTTGCTGACGTGATCAGGTAGGTAGTAAGTAGACAAAAAATTATTAGTAGTATATATGCGCATAATATATCGTAACCAATAAATACTTTGAATGGTCGGTTTTTCGCTTAGGATTTCGCTGGGGTGGTTTTTCGGCACGTGAATTATTTGGAATCCTTGTCGATCCCTACTATCACGTACTACCGTACTTGAGATATTTTGTCTCACAATGTATGTGTTATAGAACATTTTATATCGCAGTATATCTGTTACAAAAATATTTTGTCTTACAGTTTATGTATTACAAGAATATCTTGCATCACAGTATATGTGTTACAAGATAATTTGTGTCACACAAGGTGAAATACAAGATAATTTGTGTCACACAAGGTAAAATACAAGATCGTTTGTGTCACACAAGGTGAAACACAAGATAATTTGTGTCACACAAGGTGAAATACAAGATAATTTGGGTCACACAAGGTGAAACACAAGATAATTTGTGTCACACAAGGTGAAACACAAGATAATTTGTGTCACACAAGGTGAAACACAAGATAATTTGTGTCACACAAGGTAAAATACAAGATCGTTTGTGTCACGCAGGTTAAAGTACAAAGAGGTTTCTATGTTACATTGGTCAGGGTGCCGGGTCATCTGTGTGATATATAAAAGAAACAGGTTCGTTTGTGTCATACAGATTAAGATAAGGGGTAATTTGTGCCACGAAAATAAGGTATCGGGCCATAGTATATCTATGGTATATCCATGGTATATCTATGGTAGGGCCATGGTATATCTATGGTATATCCATGGTATATCTATGGTATATCCATGGTATATCTATGGTATATCCATGGTATATCTATGGTATATCGTACAAAATACTTTTTGCTGCAGAGTTGCAAGATCTTTTGCATTGAATAATGTAAGCTATAAAATCACTTGCATCGCACATTCTGAATTAAACGTTTATTTACGTTACACAGAGTAAAGCTACAAGATAATTTTTCCAGCACAGTGGGAGTTGTAAGTTCATTTTTAACACTCAATGAAAACAACAAGATCACTTGTATCGCGTAATACAAGTAACGAAGTAACACGTACCACACTTTGTAAATTGGTAAGTAATTTGTGTTGTGCAAATAAACAGGAATATCATTTGTGTTTTACATACAGTGTAACTTACCAAAGCAACGCGTGTCGTACAGAGTAAGTTATCGAGGGAACGTGTATCGTACAGTGTAAGTCCACCAAGGGAACATGTGCCATACAGTGTAAGTTACCAAGGTAACGTGTGTAGTACAGAGTAAACAGGAATATCATTTGTGTTTCACATACAGAGTAAGTTACCAAGGCAACGCGTGTCGTACAGTGTAAGTTACCAAGGTAACTTGTGTCGCACAGTGTGAGTTACCAAGGTAACGTGTGTGGTACAGTGTAAGTTACCAAGGTAACGTGTGTAGTACAGAGTAAACAGGAATATCATTTGTGTTTCACATACAGAGTAAGTTACCAATGCAACGTGTGTCGTACAGTGTAAGTTTACCAAGTGAACGTGTGTCGTACAGTGTAAGTTTACCAAGTGAACGTGTGTCGTACAGTGTGAGTTACCATGGTAACGTGTGTCGTACATTGTAAGTTACCAAGTGAACGTGTGTCGTACAGTGTAAGTTTATCAAGTGAATGTGTGTTGTGCAGTGTAAGTTACCAAGGTAACGTGTGTCGTACAGTGTAAGTTTACAACTATTATGTATGATGTCACTGTATTAAAGACAGTGTTATTTTGTTATATCCTCTCTCTTAATTTGGTGGGGAGATTGCAGGGGCGTAAAAATAAATCTATAAGGGGGATTTGGGTGTAGGCAGCAAAATGTAAATGGGTACTACTTTATGGGAAAAACAAAAAAGGAAATGAGAAGTGAAATCATACTGAGGGGATCCAGGGACGTGTCCCATCGGAAACATTTTTTAAAATTATTACTGATAGTTCTGTTTGTTTGTTTATGGTACTTAAGGCTGGTTGTATGACTGTAAGTATGTCTCATACATACTTTGCCCCAATATATGTCTTATACATATATTGGGGCAAAGTAGGAGATGTGATCGACCCGCCGCTGACTTGGATACTTATTACATACTTCTCATAGAAGTCCCCCCCCCCAGTTTTAATGTCTACTGTACTTGTTTTTGTTTTATTAGGAAACAACAAACGACCAACACCTGTGGAATCAGGCCTAACAGAAACAGTGAGTTCAGTTCTCCGGGAAACTAAGAGTGGTGACTCGGTTCCCCGTTTCCGTGAAACAAATACTCGAAACCCGAAAAACAACGTTAGAAGACTTCACTCCTTGTTGAGATTTAAATTAGCGGTAATTAATACAAAATATTCTTAAAAATTATTTATATTATAAAATATTCAATGTTTCTACTTGAATTGTGAAACGAATCACTTCCATGTGATGATGAACTGAGAACTGAAGGTTCAGCTCTTCTTGGCCACGTATTAAGAACTGAAGGTTCAGCTCTCCTTAGCCAGGTAATAAGAACTGGAGGTTCAGCTCTCCTTGGCCATGTAATAAGAACTGAAGGTTCAGCTCACCTTGGACAGGTAATAAGAACTGAAGGTTCAGCTCACCTTGGCCAGGTAATCAGAACTGAAGGCCCAGCTCTCCTTGGCTAGGTATTAAGAACTGATGGTTCAGCTCTTCTTGGCCAAGTAATAAGAACTGGAGAGTCAGCTCTCCTTGGACACGTAGTAAGAACTGAAGGTTCAGCTCTTCTTGACCAGGTAATAAGAACTAAAGGTTCAGCTCTCCTTGGCCATGTAATAAGAACTGAAGGTTCAGCTCTCCTTGGCCAGGTAATAAGAACTAAAGGTTCAGCTCTCCTTAGCCAGGTAATAAGAACTGGATGTTCAGCTCTCCTTGGCCACGTATTAAGAACTAAAGGTTCAGCTCTCCTTGGACAGGTAATAAGAACTAAAGGTTCAGCTCTCCTTGGCTAAGTAGTAAGAACTGAAAGTTCAGCTCTCCTTGGCCACGTATTAAAAATTGAAGGTTCAGCTCTCCTTGGCTACGCAGTAAGAACTGAAAGTTCGGCTCTCCTTGGGCACGTATTAATAATTGAAGGCTCAGCTCTCCTTGGCTACTTAGTAAGAACTGAAAGTTCAGCTCTCCTTGGGCACGTATTAATAATTGAAGGCTCAGCTCTCCTTGGCTACTTAGTAAGAACTGAAAGTTCACCTCTCCTTGGGCACATATTAATAATTGAAGGCTCAGCTCTCCTTGGCTACTTAGTAAGAACTGAAAGTTCAGCTCTCCTTGGGCACATATTAATAATTGAAGGCTCAGCTCTCCTTGGCTACTTAGTAAGAACTGAAAGTTCAGCTCTCCTTGGGCACATATTAATAATTGAAGGCTCAGCTCTCC
>NW_013672299.1:9746-12739 GCF_000517525.1 Limulus polyphemus
GCCATTCATATAATGTATATTCCACCAATATAAGTTACTGTGGCGGGGAACAAACAACTAAAAACGCCATTCATATAATGTATATTCCACCAATATAAGGACCCTAGTCTTGTTTTTTTTGGAGTTGCTCCTGTCCAGGGCTAATGTTGAGGGTTGAACTTCTCCGAAACTAAATTCAAGTTGTAGAATTGTAAATCTACCAAAATTTGTGGGCCACTTTATTCTGCCGTTTGTCAAGACCGGCCACTAGTTACAACAACTAAATAGTTAAACAGGCGTCTCTCTGGAACTGTAAACAAGATAACTCACGTAGATTTATCCCTATAAAAGCTCCACAGAATCCGTGTTCACAACCTACGCCCAAATCACATAGTTGAATGGAAGATCAAAACTATAAAGCTGCACTAGTGACATCTAGTGACAAAATTCAGACAATTTATTGTCACCCTACCAGCGATACAACATTTTTAAAAAGGTACAAAACACGTCGAGGAAGTTTGATTTGGTATATTTGGAAGTTCGTGCATAGCTACACGAGGGCTATCTGGGCTAACCGTCCCTAATTTGTCACTGAAAGACTAGAGGGTAGGCAGCTAGTCATCATCATCCACAGCCAACTCTTGGGCTACTCTTTTACCAACGAATAGTGAGATTGACCGTGACATTATAACGCCCCCACAGTGTTTGGTGGGACAGGAATTCAAATCCACGACCCACAGATTGTAAGTCGAGCGCCCTAACCACTTGACCATGCCAACCCTAACCACCCGGCCATGCCAGCCCTAACCACCTGGCGATGGGTCGAGGAAATATTTACGTATTCATGGTGGTTGCAGGTTACAGATATAATGTCAAACATCCAATGAGCCAAGAAAAATGTCAAGGAGTTATCCATCTAGCGTGGCGACACCAAAATTTTCAAGGTGTTATCACTCTAGCGTGGCGATACCACACGTGTCAAAGTGTTATCCATGCACGCGATGAGGTATCATATCTGTGTAGACTAAATGCCAGTAAAGTATGGCTCCATCAAGACAAACAATCCAGCCACACGTCCAAGTTAACATGCCAGATCTTCCACAAGATACAACTACAAACAGGAAATCATGCCATAAATTTGTGGGTGCCCCTGTTAAACAATCACTTGCAACTCCATAGACTTCTGTACTTTTGGGTTGCTTCAATAAACCTTCGAAAGTCTTATCGTCCACTCCGGGTTGATGGACTTTGGAAGCCAAGACAGGAGTATAACAATGTTGACCTTAGTTTAAACTGTGATTCAGAACAATAGTTCCTAACCATAATCACCATAATCAGTGGTGGAAGAAGGGGCTATTAGGCTCTAAACAGGACCATCATAATCAGTGGTGGAAGAAGGGGCTGTTAGGCTCTAAACAGGACCATCATAATCAGTGGTGGAAGAAGGGCTGTTAGGCACTAAACAGGACCATCATAATCAGTGGTGGAAGAAGGGCTGTTAGGCTCTAAACAGGACCATCATAATCAGTCGTGGAAGAAGGGGCTGTTAGGCTCTAAACAGGATTATCGTAATCAGTGGTGGGAGAAGGGGCTGTTAGGCCCTAAACAGGACCATCATATTCAGTGGTGGAAGAAGGGGCTGTTAGGCACTAAACAGGACCATCGTAATCAGTGGTGGGAGAAGGGGTTGTTAGGCTCTAACCAGGACCATCATATTCTGTGGTGGAAGAAGGGGCTGTTAGGCTCTAACTACTATCAACCTTGTATCGTTGCCACAGATCTTGACACTTCTATGTTTTTTTATTCCTAGGTTTCAACCAGCACTGGATTGCCAACCTCGTCCCAAAGACGACTACTACGGACTAATCAATTCGTTTCTTCAAGTTCGTCACGTGATTACCTTGACGATCGAACTCGGAAAAGGTAAGTTTTACATCCTCTGATATCATAAATCTCGTTTCGGGGGAAATAATTCTTCGGAACAAGTACAGCAGCGTCCTCTGTGAACACGATAATGCAAACAAAGTATGAGAATTAAAATATGATAAAACAACTTTTTAAACACAAATAGGTTATTGGATAAAACCAGAAATTAAATGTTACCATTAAGACACACTATCTATATAAAATGCCCAACTAGTTTCGACACAGCAAGCATTTCATAGACGTTATAAGAGCTACAGGAGAATGTTGTTATGTGGTGTTATTTCTCCTCGTACATAAATAAACCGAATAGGGGTGATGGAACAAATGTCACTCTCCTACTGACGCAGCGCAATGATACCAAACTCGATAGAAACTAAGAATCTGTAAAACGTGTGTTTCCACGGTTCTCTTAAAACGTTGATACAGAGACAAGAAACTGAATAATGTAATTCGTAGCTTATAAATATTAGTAGAATACATGACCTTAATTTTAATTAAATACAATTAACAGAGCCGTGAATGTTGAATATAGAGTGCTTTGTTTGTTTGTTTTGAATTTCGCGCAAAACTACACGAGGGCTATCTGCGCTAGCCGTCCCCAATTTAACAGTGTAAGATTAGAGGGAAGGCAGCTAGTCATCACCACCCACCGCCAACTCTTGACTTTTTTTTTTTTTACCAAAGAATAGTGGGATTGACCTTCACATTATAACGCCCCCACGGCTGAAAGGGCGAGCATGTTTGGCGTGACGGGGATTATATAGAGTGCTAAACAATAACTCAGTACTCACTCATCAAGTTATGACTCTCATACTACCTTGTAAGTTGATTCAGAGAAACTACTTTTGTTATGAAGTGGCTGTAATACACAGGACCGTAATGTCTTTTCGGTGTTGTGCAGGATGTAGTATGTTCGTGGGATCAATGTGTTAGATTTGTTACACTTATGTGATTTATCGTATTAAAATAAAATACTTCACGCACTTCCTTTACGTGCAGCCCCCCCCCCAGTCGCACAGCGGTATGTCTGCGAACTTACAACGCTAGAAACCGGGTTTCGATACCCGCGGTGGGCAGAACACAGATAG
>NW_013672299.1:13739-17191 GCF_000517525.1 Limulus polyphemus
CGATACCCGCGGTGGGCAGAACACAGATAGCCCATTGTGTAGCTTTGTGCTTAATTCCAAACAAACAAACAAACCTTTACGTGCGTGACCTAGTAATTAGCGTGTTGGGCTGGAGATTGAGAGGTCCAAGGTTCGAACTGCGATATGCCAGCTCCAAACTCTCGGCTATTGGGAAGGAGGGTCATTTGAACTGTGACGGTCAATTTCATAGCTGTATAATTGGCGGAGGGTGCTGTTGGCCGGTTTTCTCCCCTCTGGCTAGCATTTCTAAATTAGGGATGACTACGTCTAAATCCTAGACATCTGTGACCTGGTTTAACCTGTGTCAAGTTGAGAAAATGGCTTCCATTCATTAGTGCAATGATAGTTTTAAAACATCGAACGTGACGTTTTGTTTGGTCAACAATATAAATATCTTGAACATTTCTTCATTTCAATGTGACGTCATGAAACTACGTAAACAAGTTCCAAAGCTGAATGTTAAGAGAAATACCAAGGTTTTCGTAGGGGGCGCTTCGTGTGTCGGAGCTCTAACAAAAACAAATGGAGGTACATTTCCCGCCATATTTGTCAGCATCAATCGTTTAGAAATATTAAAGTTTGGATAAATTATTTTCTTGATAAGCGGGCGTATGAAGTTACTTTAAAAGGCAATAACCATGAATTTTAAAATATCGTACTGGTCTTCTTAAAGGTTAAACACTGAGGTCATAAAACGAATCAGTTTAAAGGACTAAGTTCAACCACAGAAAAGATGTGTTTTATCTAAAATGTTCTGTCGATTTGATCGGCTGGTAAAACTGTTTTCATCTTTGTTTTTTATATGTAGCGTGAGCTACCCCTTCTATATTGTTTTTGTTTTCTTACACTCTGTTAAACTGTTTGTTTTGCGTGTCAATAAACTGTTACTTTATACTAGATTATGTTATTCAGCGTCAAGTAAGTGCAGCCGAAAAGTTATTTTTTTTTTTTTCAGTACGCACGCGCTAACTCACGCAGTTTAATGTACAACAAAGACTCAACTTCAGGAACGACACAACTGATGCTTTATTTGCGTGCTTCATTTAATGTCAGCTTTCCTGACTGTTGTGGTTGTCACGTGGCTTATTGATTTGCATATTCAAAATTGTTTTTAGAGTAACGTACTCAACTGTCCAAGTAATACAGTCTGTCCAACTCTGTGAAATTTTATTGAAACTGAGGTATTCGTAGAAACAGTTTACTTACAAGAAAATATGATTATTTCCCCATCATAACACCGTTGAATAGAGTTAGGTGAGCATTTTCAGAAACTACTTGAAACTGAAGTCCATCTTTCACGATATGCTTCCTAAACATTATTCTACTGTATTTTCTTTCGAACTTTGATACAAAACAACAACACGTCGTCCGATGGAATTTATTTCAGATTTGGAAAAACTTGCGCTATAAATTTTGATGGAATGGCATGTATGTGGACTACATGTTGAAATTATTTAGCATTTCGTTCATGTAATGCCATCCAAAATTGATCCTTTTTTAAGGGTATGTAGCAGCCTATTTTGACGCAAAATATTCATAGATTCAGAGTATAATGATGTATTCAGATCTAGTATTTAGAATTTCCAAGATGAGGGATATCCCTTACACTTAATTGTTATGGAAAATAAAAGAACATGGATCAATTTGAGAACCCCGGGACCACCAAGAAAGAGACCTGCAACAAGTCGTGCCCCAGCCATAGTAAGCAAAGTGCATTGTTTTATGGCAGGTGAGAACCAACAATCAAAATGTCAGTGGCAAAAGTGTCTATGTGTTCGCAACATAATCAAGAAAGATCTCCGGCTGGAAAAGTGACACAAGTCACATGTACACAAATTTCTTTCACTACATGTCCTTTCAACCGTAGCATACCTAAAGTAGTTGTATAATAAAATGGGTATTCACAATATTCCATGCAAAGGCATACCAGTCCAGTAGTCCGACACAGTGTCAATACATTTCTGTGTGATCAAGCTGTTGGAAGCCTGGCACTGGGAAGCCATCGTCATCATACACTATATGGATTATGGAAAGTTTGCGGGAAGAGTTGTATGTTTTGGACAAGACAGCCTTATGACGGAGTACTTTGCATTAGAAACCATGTTGCAGAGCCATTGTCAGAATGCACTGTCGTCAGTTAGAACACAGCCAAGCATGGCAGCATAAAGTGTGATGGCCTGTTAAGGCTCCAACATTGTTTTAATATAACGTACTTAACTCCAATATATTGATATATCGGTAAACACTATGACGTCATCATTTAGAATTTAGTATTACAAGTTTTGTGGATGGTCTGAACATTTAGGTCAAAGGAATCTGACACTTAGTTCTTTGATAGAACTCTATTATTATTAAGTTAACTTAGGTTAAGTTAAGGCTTCGTTTAGCTATTAGGTTAAGAATATATTTTAGACTGGATTAACTTAAGTTAGATTATAGTTATTTTTGGTTAAGGTGGAGTTTAGCTTAGTTAAATTAGATTATGGTTAACTTAAGTTTAACGTAAGTTACGTTAGGTTAGGTTAAGTAAGGTTTAGGTTTAGCTAAAAATGGAAGTAAAGATAAACCGAAATCTTAGCAAGCACCATTTCAAAGCAATATTAATCCATAAGTTGAAACATGCTACAGAGTTTTAAATAATATTCAAGAAGACAGCTGTTGTTATTGTTTTTAACGCAAAACTAAACAATGGGTGATATGTACTCCGTACAACGCAGGGAATCGAACTCCAGAATTTAGCGTTGTAAGTTCGTCAACTTACAACTGACCCACCAGGAGACTTAAGGAGACAGGACAACGGAAAGTTTAAAATAATGATTCTATAGATACGATAAAAACTCTAATTCCAAAATAAATATTTCTTACCCTCTTTAAAACTCGATCAATAATTACACCCCATCTGCCGACCATCTTTCTAACTAAAATCTAATTCTTTAAAAACAAAAAAAAACTTGCTGCTTTAGAAAGTAAAACTATCGTGCAAGCAGCAAGTTTCAGAGTTAACTGGGGAGGATTTTTTTCTAATCCAGAGAATTTTTTTATTTATGTATTTTTCTGTTAGTCAACTGGTAACACTAGCGTTCTGTATACCAAACCAAGTGCATTCAATCTCCTACTCGCGGTATTATGTTTTTAAAAATATGCTAAATTTATAGTCCTTCTCTGTATCTTCTAGAATACGACATCGGTCATCTCTACCCAGCCATGATTCTATATCTAATCCTGCAGGTGAGTTAATGATGTAACTTATTATCCAGTCATGATTCTATATCCAAACCTACAGGTGAGTTAATGATGTAACTTATTACCCAGTCATGATTCTATATCCAATCCTACAGGTGAGTTAATGATGTAACTTATTGCCCAGTCATGATTCTATATCCAATCCTACAGGTGAGTTAATGATGTAACTTATTGCCCAGTCATGATTC
>NW_013672299.1:18138-25616 GCF_000517525.1 Limulus polyphemus
AACCTTGAATTCTAGGCATGTTGTAGCACAAGATAATTAGTGTGCAGACCATTTTCATTTATATAGTGCTCTGTGAACACAAATTAGTTAGCATAAATCAGTTAAATGACGAAAAATTAGGTGTCTATTTACTTGTGACCACTCAGTGTATATCCAAACCTACCGATATAATTTAATATCCATATCGATACTTATAGATAAGGCCATGATTCAATATTTGGGCCTAGAGGTGAGTGTAAATCTGACTTTATAACTAGTGAGATCTAATATACACCGGTAAGAGTATTTAAAACTTATTTGAATAAGTTTTTCTGTTGTAAAGATATTTCTCGACATCTTAAGATGTAATGTTTTCGTAGAAGTTGATCTTACAAATATTTTTCATGTATCGAGCTGTTATTTACTGATTGGGTTTACTTTTTGTTTTAGTATTGTTGTTTTGTAGCGCAAAGATAAACAATAGGCTATCTGCGTTCTATCCACCGCCGGGAATAGAACCCCGGATTTTAGCGTTTTTAAGTCCGTAAACTTACCGCTCCCCCACCGGAGGACCGTATTAAGGTTAAGAATTATAATTCTTTATTTGTTAGATGTTTTTTCAGCTTTTCAGATAAATAAGCATGTTTCGAATGTTTACTTGAGTACTATAGTTTTTCACTAAAGTGGCTGTCAATTCTAGAAAATAAAATTCATGAAATACAAAAAAAAAAATTTACCCACTAGTTTTGTTTAACTTGCTTAGCACAAATACTTGTTACACTGGTCAGGCGTGGCTTGGTGGCTAACGTGTTCAGACTTGAATACAAGAATTGATGGTTCGCGTTCCTTTGCTGACGAAAAAAACGCACTCCCAACTTTCAGACAGTGGATGCACTGTGTTTGTTTTAATGAGCTATCTGTGATGTGCCCACCTCGGGTATCGAAACCAAATTTTTAGTGTTATAAGCCCTCAGACTTACTGCTGGGCTCCTAGTGGCCAGTGTGCTTTATGAGAGTGAAGGTCAAATCCTGCTATTCAGTCAGACAAGAGTAGCCTAAGAGTTTGTAGTTGGTGCTGATGACTAGCTGCTTACACTCTAGTTTATCAGTTCAAAGTTAAGGATGGCTATGCGTGATATAGCCCTTTATATAACCTTTGAAACAGACTATTAAACAAACTTGTTACAACACACAGCACCATCTGTAATGTGGAAACATATCAAGTCTTAATGTGAAGGATTTGCTTTTGATTTATATCTGAGTTTATTTTTAGATGTAATCCACTTTTTATAGGTTTCGGTTTTCGTGGGATAGGATCTTCCAAGATGAAGAACGCCCGATCTTCCAGTTTATCCTCAGTATCAGCCCCACAAGTGAGTGGTTGCATCGGACTTCTTAAATATCTGATATTGTGTATAGTTGATAAGTACCCTTCGATTAGTAAGGATTTTTATATAAATCATATGCAAACATTTAAATACAGATTGAAAAAAAAAACTTATTCCTATGATAGAATGAAAAAAGGTAAAGAAGTACAGTTATATACATTTCACACACACACACACACACGAGCCAGGCCTGGCCTAGTAGTTAATGTGCCGGATTGTGAACCCGAGAGTCCAAGATTCGAGTCCCATTGACAGGAAAAATTCGTGCTTCGTTATAAGAGTGCCTGTTGACTAGTTGTTTTCCCTCTTGTTTACCAGTTGAAAGTTAGGGACAAAACAATCAAAATATGTAAATTTTAGTTGAATTTTTGCATCTATTTTCGACTTGTAAAAACATCATTATTCCAAACGTAAAGTCACCACAGTTATCCACTCGTGATATATCTATGGTAGACACTTTGTTTGTTGTTAAGCGCAAAACTACACAATAGGCTATCTGTGCTGTGCCCACCACGGGTATCGAAACCCAGTTTTTAGCGTTATAAGCCTTAAGACCTACCGATGTGCCACTAGAGGCATTTTCTTTTTATGGCAAAGTAGTCGAATCAAAATTTACTTGTTTGTTTTCAGACATTAGAAAATATTTCGCATTGTTTTGGGTCATCAGAATGTGACACGTCATGGATGGCATCAGTAACTAGGAACCACTCCTCCACCGACTTTCCTAATGAAATAAATGATGGCTCAGAAGATAAATATGAAGAAGTTGAAAACGAAGAATCAGACAGAGATGATATTAACTGTAGAGCTTTCCCGAAAACGCATCCTCATGTTCCAAAAAACACAGTAGAAAATGAAGTACCAGAAACAGCGAACGGAAGTGACATCACGATTGCTCCACAAGAGCCACCCAGTGAAAATGAAGATGAGATGATGCCGTTATATCTTAACCTGTTAGGTCCTGCCAGAGAATGCTGGAAAATTCACCAGAAACTTCGACAAGAAGGCCTAAAAGTACCCTTCAAAACGTTGAACAGGTAAATAGCTCGAGAGTTTTGTCGTCCTAAGATAAATAATATTGTTATTAACCCTAATTCTGATTTGTAAATGACTCATATTGCATTCACAGAAATGATTATTTATTAACTTAGTCTAGTGCACTCTATGACAGTTGTAGTTCATACATTTTGATAGTAACAATATCGTCTCAGCCACAACTGTGTCTGTTGTATCCCACTTGGCCTGATGATGTCTAGTATTGGATGAAAGGTTTCGTCAATATATATATAGTGTGATTGACATATTTTAATATATTTTTCTTTACTTTCACCAATAAATTCTTGGAACAGCACAAACCAAATGGTTATTTTACAGCATTATCAACAAAACGTATTTTCATGTTTTATTTGTTATTAAAAGCAGTGTACCTATTTATTTATCATTATGGCAAAGTTAGGCCTATCTGCTGCCGTCAATTATTGCTAGGAAGACTGTATTTCTGTATTCTTATGGAGAAGTTAGGCCTATCTGCTGCCGTTAATTATTACTAGGAACACTGTATTTGTTTATTCTTATAGCAAAGTTAGGCCTATCTGCTGCCGTCAATTATTACTGGGAACACTGTATTTCTGTATTCTTATGGAAAAGTTAGGCCTATCTGCTGCCGTCAATTATTACTAGGAACTCTGTATTTGTTTATTCTTATGGCAAAGTTAGGCCTATCTGCTGCCGTCAATTATTACTAGGAACATTGTATTTGTGTATTCTTATGGAAAAGTTAGGCCTATCTGCTGCTGTCAATTATTACTAGGAACACTGTATTTGTTTATTTATTATTATGGCAGAATTAGGCTATCTGCTGTAATTTCTAATTTCGAACAACTCACCAGAAGGAAGGCAGCCAGTCAGCATCACCCTACCACTATCAACCACGCTAAAGGATTGACTGTCACTCTTATAATGCGCCTAAACCTTAAAGTGCGAGAAATGTTTAGAGATGTCGCACGGACACTAAGAACAAAATAGATAAATATGTTTGATACTCAACTTTCTGTTTTATTTTAAACTTTTGCGGTTTTTAATAAGACTAAAGGTATATGTTTTTTGTTAAGTATTGATTGTTGTTACGCGTGAACACCATTCTCATGATGATTGGACTAATAAAGAAAGTACATTATCTTTATGACAGGGCTTTACTGACTCCAACGGAGATGCGGGAATTAAACGAACTAAAAGAAGTTCAAACCACGTGAAGACCTCATTTTTGATTGAAAGTTACGTGCAAGAAAAAGGAGCGACGACTTTGAGGGACAAAATCATAGAAAATATTAAAGAATTGCTTTAATTTATTATTTGAATTTGTAACAAGAAGTATTTGTTTCCATGTTATATAACTTAAGCATTTAAAATGTTTATTGTTTGGGTTTTTGCAGCATAACAATAAAAGTATAATTTAAAAAAATCATTGTAGTTCACATCAAACCACTAGGGGATTCTTCTTATAAAATAATAACAGTAAAATATAGAATAATCACGACAATCAATTAAACAGAATTTATGGGTTTTTTTTGTTTTTTGTTTTTTTTCATTATACAGGGTGTCCGAAAAGTCTGAAATCATAGGTGATTTGCAGCTTTTCAAGACACACGGTAGTGTGTCGTGCGGCCAAAACAACCATTTGCAGGACACACTGTGTGATGTTAACAGGAGTGATAGTTTAGCGATTTTCCACCTTCTGTATGTTGGACTGTGATAATCCAAACTATTACTATTACATATTTTCAGTCTACTGAACTCTTACTTCACATACCAAATTGGAAGACAATCTATTAAGAAATACCTGAGATATAACATCTCCAAATTTGATTGAGTTTCTTCCTTGATTGAGTTTCTACGTACCAAAAATACAGAAACTTTATTTGATAGAAAAACATACTCAACCTTTATAGTTGTTTTTTTTCAAATTTGGTACACCAATAGATCTTTTCAACCTACAATTCGTAGTCTCATTTGGTTTAAATATAAGACACATATACAAAGTTATTCAACAAAAACCGCTGAAATTTGATGAAATTGTTTGCGCACACCTACGCAAAAAGTCACTGAGCTATCGGGCTGAAATTTTTACTACAGCTTCATCTAAGAGTAAAAGTGGATCGTTTTTGGCTTTTGTCATTTGGATTAAAGTCGGTTGATTTAGAGCAGCAAAACTATAAGATGAAAAGACATGTAGTATTGGTTAGGCCAAGCAAAGTAGATTAGCAGTTTCTAGCTCAAGTTTTTAAAAGAATCATACAGTGGACGGTTATTCTTCATTGCCAACTTTTCAACACACATTTACTAAATTCTATGAAATTATCCTAATTAACGAGCATTTAGCGGCACATGCTATTAGCTTAAGCAATTAATATCAAAAATGATGCTTGATACGACTGTACCGATTGTATAGGGGTGATGACAAGAAACTGTTAATCTAAATTCCATGGCGTTATTATAAGGAAGCTATTAACACTGTTTTAGAGAGGAAAACTACCAACATATATTTTAAAGAATCTGGTTGGTTCTGTAAAGTATAGGTCTGTTTCAAATAATAGGGTTGCGATCCTAAGACTAGTGTTGATTACTATTGAGTGTCATGAATAGGGTATTTTCATAATCTCAAACAAAGTAAACTTGTTTCGGTTTACAAAGGTAAAAATCAGATTTCAATACCCGCAGTGGACAGAGTACAGATAGCTCATTGGATAGCTTTGGATTTAACAACAACTAAACCACTGTTGTTACATGTTATAAACAGTGTTGCTGTAACTTACTGCAAAATCTAAATGTGCCATCTATCTGTTATTTTATTCTTAGAGATGATAAATAATTTAGGTTTGAAATTTATCAAATAAAACAGTAGTTTTGTTGCCAAAATAAAAATAGGTAAAAGAAGAAACAAAACAACTGTAGTATTTTCTGTTTACATAGTTTGCTGATTATTCATAAAATATTCGTGTTTATTACTCTTCTTCAAAAGCAATGATGGCAAATGTTTTTCTTTATCATTAGCAGTTATACAATATTTCGTTTATCAGCTTTGCTTACGTTTGATTTTAGAGCCCCCTCCAAGTTTTACACAAAATTTCTTTGTGCAGTAATAAAATCATATTGGTGCAAATGTTCTTTTTTGAGGTGGGGGTATAAATGTAAAGAGAGAAAACGCAGTGTGCACAATTTTGTAAAGTTTGAGTATAAATATGTAAGATATTCTTTAAAATGGCTTTCAAAATAATCTATCTTTCGTCATTAAGCCTAAAAAGTAATAAGCATACTAAGTGCAGTAGAGAATGCTGGAATGAGCGCTTGCAACGTCAACACCTAGCGACCACAGCTAGTGTATCCTTACTTTATATCTCTCAAATTTTACGTTATATACTAATTATAGGCTAGTGGCATGAGAAAAAAAATAAATTCAATCTGCGTTTACTAAGCTAAGACAATTTCTTAATTATTTTTACTTGCAAGTAAATATTTACTATTGAAAGCATACCATATCAGCGGGGAATAAGAAAGAACATCGATTAATAAAAATTGAAAATATCCTCCTCCCCTTCATCCCTCACTATTATTTTCAGCGTTTATTTTGTATAGCTGAACTAAAAATGAGAGTGTCATCTCGTGCTACTGCTGCTTCCAACTCTTTCTCACACGTTGTCATCTTTAAAGGTAACATATTTTTCAATCCCATGCGATATACTTGATAATATGTGTAATATTAGTAGTATTCTGATCTGTTTATTACTTTTCTGTAATGATTACAGTGTAGGTCTCCTGGGTTGATGTAACACACAATATTAAAGTCATCCAAAAATGCTTTAGTGAAACAAAAAGTTAAAATTCTGCTTTAGTTAAAACAATGAATGCTATCTCATAAACACTGCAAAATGAAACAACTTGAAATTACCCACATTACATCATATATTCTTGTGATATAAAAACCGGATTTACACTCAGTTTTTGCTCTTAATTCATCTAAGAATCATCACTGAGTCACAATGAACAAAATGTGATGTGGTTAATTAGGGCTAAGCTGAATGTAAATTCAGTTTTAAAATACGACAACAAATGGTGCAATATGGGTATTTTCAACTTCCTATATTATTCATGAAATATCACGTATTGTTTAGGGTAGAATATGATTTTGTTTTCCAAATAACATTTAATTTACAAAATAAATTTGTTAAATTTCAAATGGAAACGCAATAGTTCAAGTACCAATTTGATAATTACACAATCTCACATGCGAGCTGGTGATTAAAATATGGTAAAAATGAATCCAATCATACAAGTTAACCTAAAAATTCTGAGTTTCAATTCACCAACAATACTTGAAACTGAAACTGTAAATGCAAAGCAAATATCCCAAATTAAGGTAAATTCGAATCCAATTAGGGATAATCAGTATTTTGTATAAGAGTATTGTGCCTCAAACTGTAGTCCTAATTTTTAGAAGCACGTAAGACAAAACAAAAAGAAAATAGCAAAGAAGCTAAATCACGATTCAATACACCATTAATAAAAGGTCTTTCAGATGATAGATCCTTTTTCTTCGTGGATTAATTCCCAATTTTGAATCTTTATTTAAGTACATTGTTCTAAGATACGTAAATTAGCATCCAAGTTCGAGTCTTCCAGTTGATTAGACTTTAACTTTGGGCTCCTCTTCCCTTTTCTTTAAAGGAATGATTATATTTATATGTAAATTGTATTTGTAAATATTGTTACGACAGCGGAAGCCACGTGACCCTGGTAACATGTCATGAGTTTCTAGAACGATCATGACTGCTCCTGGCAACTCTAGTGTTTGCCAGACGCCCTCTATTTTGTATATAAGTCCGGCAAATGATTGCATAGATAGTGTTGCGTCAACGAGTCACGTGACCACTGTGGCGCCCTCTAGTTTCTAGAACTATCTTGTTCTTTCGGGAATGCTCTAGTAATTGCTCGATGTAGGGTGGGCTGGTATATATAAAGGAGGGGAATGTGAGGTGGGTAGATAGTCAGTGAGTAATTGAACTGCAGTCACAGGGTATCGTTGAAGTTAACGTTCGTTCACTCGTGATACTGTTT
>NW_013672299.1:26504-29186 GCF_000517525.1 Limulus polyphemus
TGATTATATTTATATGTAAATTGTATTTGTAAATATTGTTACGACAGCGGAAGCCACGTGACCCTGGTAACATGTCATGAGTTTCTAGAACGATCATGACTGCTCCTGGCAACTCTAGTGTTTGCCAGACGCCCTCTATTTTGTATATAAGTCCGGCAAATGATTGCATAGATAGAGAGAGAGAAAGCGGAGATATAATAGCAGATAGACAGATATAAAGATAGATATTTGAGTCAAGTGAGCGGTAGTGACCGCAAGTAAAGTGCGTGAATCGTTGTGAATTATAGCATGTGTTTAAGTTAAAGGACTGTGGAAATTAAGTGTATTGCAAAGTTGTATTGAGAAAAAAAAAATTTTATTTTAAAAAAAAGACTTGTTTCGCTGAAGTTCCTCGGGAAGAATTTTTTACGGGAAATTAACAAACGACCAGAGACGTAACAATGTTATTTAAATCCATAATATTTTATATGAAGTAACTCACAAATGAAAATCACGAAAAGTTGAGCTAAATTTCGCCCAGAGTGATTCAAAATGCAGTTTCATTTCCTCTGTAGAGAGAAAAACGATCGTTTCGGCTTTTAAAACCCTGAAACCACACCTTGTTTTTGAAATCCAATTACTATTGAACTTGGAAATAACAATAGCCCATTTTCCTTTCATAGGTTATTCTTTATTGTACTTTATGTTTATCATAGGGTAATGGTAATTGTGTAAAACTGCGCAAAACAAACAAAATATTTTTAGACACCAGGTTGGAACAATTAGGTTAGTTTTTGCACATGCGATATCCAGCCATCACTTTCTCACCCTCCACAACAGTGATTTGGCTACTTAGCTTTACTTCTGGTTTGATTATTCCTGTGATTTTAGTTCACAAACTTGTTTCGGGGGTTTGAATCCCCGTCCTACCAAACATGCTCGCCCTTTCAGCCGTGAGAGCGTTATACTGTGATGATCAATCCCACTATTCGTTGGTAAAAAAAAAAGTACCCAAGAATTGTCGGCGGATGGTAATAGCTAGCTGCATTCCCTCTAGCCTTTCACTGTTAAATTAGGGACGGTTAGCGCAGACAGCTCTCGAGTAACTTTGCGCGAAATTGAAAACAAATCAAACCAGTTCACAAACTTTTTACAAAATCTCGAATCTTTACTACACATGCGTACTCCCCAAAATGCTAATCGTTTTGGTTTCCTATAAATTTTAAAGTTGAGTTCTGATGAAAATAAAGTAAATCTGTTTTCATATTTTCTTCACTTGAGAATTATTGGGTAGCCCATTTGTTTTTAAAGTTGTGCTGCCGGTAGCTGTTGTTGTTGAAAATAATAATAGGCAGATTAAGTTCATGCTTCAAGTGTATGTTTATAATATTAGGTTAGAGATTTGTTAACTTTTAGCACAATAGAGGGTGTTCATGAGTTGCTGTTTCGGCGGGAGGTTTGTATTCCACGTTCACCAAGTCTGGGAGGCTTTGTGGCTAACGACCAGAAGGAATCTGAAACTGAAGGGTGCTTTGTGAAAATTGCTGAAACTTTGAAAATGGTCGGTAAATTATATTATAAACAAACGTTGTGTTGAAATTATAAGATCAGCTAATATTATTGTTGAAATGAATATTTCCTCAAATATTAAAAAAGGGTTACTCTTACACTTTACAACTTACAGTGTCATTTCGATCTGAACTTAAGTTAGGTCTCTTTCACACAGTTTCAGTCACTTACACAAGTTAGAGTGTTCTAACTCAGTCGATTCTGCCTTAAACGGACACTTTAGTGGTATAAGAATAATTAGTTAGTATATTGTAATACATTAATGTAGACTGTATGGTATGATAATATTAATATCACAGGTAGCATTGTCAGTTTTCTCTTGTCATTTAACATTTTAAGTCCGTTTTGTTAATGTGTTTTTATAAATATTGACACATTTTGAATTAATGTAACTTGTAAAACTTTGTAATAATAATATTAAATTTCAATAATTTTCGACATAAGGACCTTACTCGTACTCATACATAGAATTAGGAGTAATACTAGCTCTGTAAGACTAATACTAATGCAATAGCGTTATTGTTAACAAGTTCTTGTATTTTTCTTTGTTGAAATTGTTGGCATTGGTAACGTTAATTAATTTAAGTTACAATATTTAAGTGCTAAGCCTATTCAGGCTATTGTATATGTAAACTTAGTCTTTGGTTGTCGAGTCATTAAGCAATTTCAATTAATACTGTATAGTATTGTAAAATGGTATATATAATCTGCTGTGTAACATACAACAACCAACAAAATTTATACCAAATCCGAGAATAATGTCATAATGGATAATGTCTGTGGCCATAGTACCCAAACACCTTGGGGATATACTATCAATCAGACAAGATCCAGATGTTGATGTCAGCAATGAAGGAGAATCAGTTAAGGGTTAGGAGCTGAGTGCTTGAACCCACAATGTCCCAACTCCCACTGTCTTTTGCTGTCTGCAGCCAGTTGTGAGAAGGCAGTTACCCTTAATATTTAGATATAATCTTAAAATAGAAATATGCCACCCTAAATTTCTACCTTTGTAAAACTCCCAACCTCCACCCCTTTTTTTTAATATTATGAGATGTAAAAAAGGCAAAAATATTGATATAATAGTAATAAACCACCCTGTATTTCTACAAGACTCCCAACCTCCACCCTTTT
>NW_013672299.1:30186-48114 GCF_000517525.1 Limulus polyphemus
TAATAATCACAAGGTGATGTCAATCAGAAGTAAAAATCCTTATCTAAATAGCCCTTAAACCCCCATCCTCCTCCCTTTACATTTCCGAGTGGTTTAATTCTACTATATGTGTGAACTGTTTATTGCTGACCCCTGACAGTGATGAACAAGACCACTAGTAGTAAGTACAACAGCCTTACTTACATCTTGCGTAGGAAACGTTATTTGCTCTGGATGAAAATGTATACTCGGCTGAAACTGATTTGATAGTTGCTTAATAAATTCTATTTAAAAAATTAGTAAAACTGTCGAATTCAACTGATGGTCAGTTATAAAAAAACTAGTTTAATCCTGAAGTCACTTTGATTCTGTTCTTTTCTTTCATTTAACAAAATGTGAATTTTTATTTTTTAAATAGCATTTTTTATTGATGGAGACTTGTGAAAAATGAAGAAAGAAAAAAAATCTCAAGTTTTAGTGTACTGCTCTTTATGGCATTATGTATGGAAAGTAAAAAGTTTCATTTATAAATTTTCTAGAAATTATTATTTTTATTTCTTAGGCAGTGGATACAAGAACAGTATTAGGGCCTTGTAGAAATCTCAATCTAACTCATCTGAAAGAAACTACCAATTTGGAAGATGTAAAGTGTTATAACACTAACTCCAAACAAACGAACTCGGAGAGAGAGCTCTTAGATTACAAGTCGTACGTCTCATCAAGATGCAGAAATGAAGGTACAGGAAAACAAGTTTATTTTATTCTGGTTAACTTAACTATACTACTGTAAAGAAGTAAAAGAAAATTGGTTCAAAGATTTTTGTTTGTTCCCAGTTTAACCAAACTGTGTATACCCTAGTCACTGGCTAATTTTGTTTGACTGTTTTTTGTTTTACTTCTATTGACTATCTGCATTAATCCTTGGATGATTATTTGCTGTAAAGTAGTAATAAACAGAAGTGTCTCTAGTTCTTTTTTAACTTTACTATAAAAATTCTTTCTATAATAATTTTAACACTTGTGATGGATATTTAATTTTTCAAGATCTAGAAGACGATGATGATATTACTAACATGTTGAAGAATATTCCTCAAATTGAGAAACTCTTTCAAGTGAAGGAAAAGATTGGTGAGGGTAAGTAGAAGATTATAATTCTTAGAGTTTTAAACATTAACAAAATGAGAAGTGATAAGTTCATTGTGTTGTTCAGAATCTTCTAAAAAAATTTTTGAGGTTTGAAATTTAAAAGGATCTCCTTTATTAAGAAAATACAAATATTTTAATTTGAAAAACAAATCCAAACAATTACCAGTTAAAGTTAATCCATAAAAATTGTGTGGTCATTTGTTTTCTTTTTTCAAAGCTATGGTACAGAGGATCATTATTGAAATTAATTAAACTCAATTTGTAAATAATTCAAGACTTGTTAATAGAATTTTATGGGTTTTAGCTACATACAAGTTTTACACTTAATAATAAACATGATGATAAATTTAAGTTTGGAATTAACATTCTTTTCTGTGCATTCATGTATTTGGAATCCCAAATCCATTGGTTGTAATCCCATTTCCTGTATCACCTGGAAAATATTGGTATTTCAGAATACAGAAAATGTTGCCCATCAAATCTTGTGTTAAATCTTTAGTTAAATACCTCAGGACAACCGGCATGCCTACTTTAGTTAAATACCTCAGGACAACCGGCATGCCTACTTTAGTTAAATACCTCAGGACAACCGGCATAACTACTTTAGTTAAATACTTCAGGTCAACCGGCATGTCTACTTTAGTTAAATACTTTAGGTCAACCGGCATGACTACTTTAGTTAAATACTTTAGGTCAACCGGCATGACTACTTTAGTTAAATACTTCAGGTCAACCGGCATGACTACTTTAGTTAAATACTTCAGGTCAACCGGCATGACTACTTTAGTTAAATACCTCTGGACAACCGGCTATTTAACTAAAGTAGGCATTATTTAACTAAAGTAGGCATGCCGGTTGACCTGAAGCTTCAGGTCAACCGGCATGACTACTTTAGTTAAATAACCTTTCATCTTTAATTTCAGACATTTTATATAAACAAAACTTTAGGAATAACTTGAATTTATCACAAGATTTGATGGGCAACATTTTCTGTATTCTGAAATACCAATATTTTCCAGGTGATACAGGAAATGGGATTACAACCAATGGATTTGGGATTCCTAAGATTTAACCTAAGATAGAATGTTTGAACTCACAGAAAACATTAATTTATCACGAAATTGAAAAGCTTCCAATTCAATTATCATGTATATGATATGGAAGAGAAGTTGTTTGATAATCAATCAAATAGACAAGGCATATTAGTATAGGGAGGGGGACATATGACAGAAAATGTGAGTTTTTAGCAAATAGCAGAAGTATCGCATACAGTAAAGTAAGTGTAGAATCCCTCCCCAATCAAACAAACAATTCCTGTCCTGTTTCAATGAAGGTAAACTTTTGGAAATGTGTTGCTATTGTTTTTTTTATATACTTTATCACAAATTCACTTTATTCAATAATCAGCAAGAACCGACATTTCAGTACAGCTGTCCATCAAAGTATGTGACAATTAGCCGTAACAAAGCTGCCGCTCGTATCCATCCAATAACAATTAACTCGATTAAGTCCGCTGTTTTTCAAACTTACGAGAAAACATGTATATAGATAATCTAGTTATGGGATCAAAGCCGCAGTTTTTTGTGTTTATTTCTTTTGTATTCAGGAACTTTCAGTAAGGTCTTTAGAGCTTCTTTGAAGGGGAGAGGAAACTCGAAGGAAGATTTTGCATTGAAATACTTAGTTCCAACTAGTCACCCTCAAAGGATTGCAAATGAACTTCGATGCATGAAGGAAGTTGGGTGAGTGGCTAAGATAATGTCGGTAGTGTTTCTAGTTGGGTTAAAACGACAATAACACATAACTATGGTTTGATGTTTTAAATAGAGAAAGCTGACAGATCAACGTAACCAGTATGTCTAATATTTGTAATGAAGGTCACGCTGAAAAAGAAAAGAAAATTTAAATATAGTGATTTTTTTTTATCCCCATTGTTAGGCTTGTAACCATGATTCTTATTTTAACCACTTAACTGTTAAAGACTCGCAGCCACTGTTTATATGGTGGAATTCCATAAAGCCAAATAACAATTACTAGACATTTGGTTTAAATATTTTAGGTTGGTAATCGTTTAAAATTATAGTTAATATTTGGACTCAACACTGAAACGTTTTTGCACGAATTATCATTAGTTGATTACTACGTGATCTTTGTTATTCGAGAAATTGTGAGATATGTAAAATAGTTTTGTTGTAGAAGTTGGTATCATATCGAAGAAGAAGAAAGGAGGTTTTAGGTTTGTTCAACAGTACTTCTGGTTTATATGAATTTTAGTGAACAATAATATTAAAGATTGAAGTATCAAGCAAATGAAAATTTTCATATTAGTGAATTCCTCAAAGATTTTGGTCTTCTTTTTGTTTTTTTATATACAAGTATAATACGTTACATCAAGCTACTTCTGATGTATTGTTTCTGCTGTTTTATAGAGGCTCCTGTAACGTGATGAACGTTGAACTTTGTCTGATGGAGCGAGGCCATGTTGTAATTATTATGCCTTTCTTTCCTCATGTCTTGTTTTCGGTATGTATTAAACATATAATATTCGGCGTGTATTCTGTTGACACTTGAGTCTTAAATGTATTTTTTAATAACTAAAATTCCTTTTTTTTCTTATTTGAAACATATTAAAGATGTAAGATTTGTAATTTTATAAATTTAAAAGCAACATTAACAATAAATCACATTTTTCTATTTTGAAGTTGCTGATTAAACATTTGTTTTAGAGGTCATATTAGTTTCTTTTAGGACCTTTTAATTCAAAATTAGTCCCTTTAAATTAACTCTGAGAAAATACTGACCATAAATCAAAACATTTCTTGATAATAGGTAGTATTAAGATTATCAGTAGCTTATAAGTGAAGCAAAAGGTTCATTAGTATGTCAGTTTTGGTGTGCCACTTAGGAGTTGGAAAGTTTTAAAAATAAACACAGCTGCATTTACATGAAACTGTGCAAGCTGAAATGTCAGTAAAAATGTAAAATACGTTTAATTGTATAGTTATTAGGTATCTGTTATTACAAAATAAATTTCAATATGAATCTAATATTTCTACTTTTGAATTGTGTGTAATGATTGGCCTTCATCTTTCCTTTAGGATTGCGTGAGAAGTATGACGAAAGAGGAAGTAAAAGATTATATGAAAAACCTTTTACAGGCACTAACGAAGATCCACGAAAAAGGAATCATTCATAGAGATGTTAAGCCAAGCAATTTCTTGTACAACAAGAAATTAAAACGGTAATTTTTTGAAATTGTACACAATACATAGTAGTCGCTCGTGATCATTTATGCCCAAAAATATTCTCTGTTTCAAAAAAGAAAAACATCAGTGAAATATACTTTGAACTTTAAATACAAACAAGTAATATAGGCTTAAAACAAGAGGTGAAAATGTAAGAACGTATACAAATTATATGGGTTGTCAATTAAGTAGTGCAGATATTTTACAAACAGAAAGTTACTACTTGTGAAAAATCTAAATTTCTTTTAATATACCAAACATCATTATGAAATCAGTTAAGATAAACTATGAAGTTTAAAAATGTATTCTATTCAATTTATACAAACTTAAAATTTAGAGTGATCTGATAAACTGTGCAACTGACTAGTGTTAAGGTACATTACTACCCTCAGGTATGCTTTAGTTGATTTTGGACTTGCTCAGTACATGAAAGAAATCGAGTCTCGAGAAAAAACTGAGGTTTCTAGGCCTCCGTGTGGAGTACTGACTAATAGAAATTCCCAGGAAACTCCTGAGAAATCCAGGGAGAAACACAAGGACCACCTGAAAACATGTTCTTCCCAAAGTACAATAACACCCAGGAAGAGACCAAGAAGTGTCAACCAAGAAAATGAGGTGAAACTAGGTTTAAAATGCTACTTTGAAACTAGGTTTAAAACACTTCACTTTGAAACTAGGTTTAAAACGCTACACTTTGAAACTAGGTTTAAAACGCTTCACTTTGAAACTAGGTTTAAAATGCTTCACTTTGAAACTAGGTTTAAAACACTTCACTTTGAAACTAGGTTTAAAACGCTACACTTTGAAACTAGGTTTAAAACGCTACACTTTATTATTTGTGTTCATTTAAAATTTAATAAAAGTTGAAAGCTTTACAGGGGTTACTTTTGGAATAAGTAAAGTTTTTCAGCTCATGTTCTAGTTTACTGAAAAAAAAATGTATATATATATCTTTAATGCACATATTCTTGAATTTTTTTATATTTAATCTTAGTATTTTTTTTAGGTCTTTTTCTCTAATGTTCATCGTAACAAGAAAGCATTTTGTGAATCTTCTAACGCTGTAGGCCACCAAGGCTCATTAGTCTCAAGTCATCCTCAGTATTCTGTGACACCCCTAAAACCTCTTGATAATTTTGATCCAGTTCCAAAACGAACTCCTCATCTACAACTAGCGAGGAAGAATCCCAACACCGTGACTAAAATCCCACCTGTGAGAAATGAGCCAAGAATGGTAAAGTTTGAAGGCAACCATGTCCGACTTAGTGGTGGCTATATCAGTAGCAATGCACGAAAACAGAGCTGTGGTTGTTTTGGGAAGCCACAAGTTTGTAACATCTGTTTAAGTAGGTACGTCAGACTTTCTTCCCAAGTTTGTAACATCTGTTTAAGTAAGTACATCAGACTTTCTTCCCAAGTTTGTAACATCTGTTTAAGTAAGTACATCAGACTTTCTTCCCAAGTTTGTAACATCTGTTTAAGTAGGTATGTCAGACTTACAACACAGTCTAAGCTCAATTATAAGGTTTAAAAACAGAAATGCTTGGAGATCCTGGAAGTTTTATTGACATTTCATATCTTAAACTGTCATCAGGATCTCTGTCTGTATCAGTGGTATTTCTAGGATGTTTTATTGGGGGGGTTCAAGTGTTGTTAAATAAAAAATAAGTCAATTGTCTTTAAACAGTATATTTATTCTTCCTGATAGCTCCGATGGAGACAGTTGAGCTCTCCATCCCTCACACCACTGAACAAAAAACTAAATCCTGATAGCTCCAATGGAGACAGTAGAGTTCTCCATCCCTCACACCACTGAACAAAAAACTAAATCCTGATAGCTCCGA
Organism: Limulus polyphemus; assembly: GCF_000517525.1. NCBI lineage: Eukaryota > Metazoa > Arthropoda > Merostomata > Xiphosura > Limulidae > Limulus > Limulus polyphemus. Next base: position 36,401 of record NW_013672299.1, read on the forward strand.
CAGAGACAGTAGAGTTCTCTATCCCTCACACCACTGAACAAAAAACTAAACCCTGATAGCTCCGATGGAGACAGCAGAGCTCTCCATCAGTCACACCACTGAACAAAAAACTAAATCCTGATAGCTCCGATGGAGACAGCAGAGCTCTCCATCAGTCACACCACTGAACAAAAAACTAAATCCTGATAGCTCCGATGGAGACAGCAGAGCTCTCCATCCCTCCCACCACTGAACAACATCAACAGATTTTTATTCAGTTCCTGCAGAGCAGGATAAAGAACAAAACAAAAGGAAAATTGTATAAAAATGTTTTTATGGTATTATCTCTTATTTCTGTGGGTACTTGCTGGAGTTCTTATTGCAAGCGAACCTATGAAACCTGTTTTTCAGAAGCTTAACCTTTAAAACCTACATCATTACTCAAGAGCCTGTTTTTAATGCTTCAGACTGTTAAAAATACATATTTCGAGAAATAAAATTTTTTGCTCTATGTTTAAAATTAAAACTCATCTCTTAGTTATAACTGTCATACATGTGCCCTGAAACAGACACTCCTCCCTGTGTCTAGTAACACATGATGTGTGGAAGACCTTAAGATACACTACAAGTAACTACATACAACTCTACACCTCACTTGTGAAGTCTGTACCCCAACAAATTCATCTGATTGAGAGAATTCATGAGTAGCTGCTTCGGAGATGTTATGTAAGGGAACTTAGAGTGAGCTTTGTAGTGAATATTCTCAAGTACAAAATAAGAACAATTGTTCTAAGTTGTTTGGAAGAAGGTGTGGGAAACAAGTATGTTTGGTTCTAAAGGTTATTGTCCTAAGTTGTTTGGTAGAAGGTGTTGGAAACAAGTATGTTTGGTTCTATAGGTTATCATCCTAAGTTGTGTGGGAAACAAGTATGTTTGGTTCTATAGGTTATTATCATAACTTGTTTGGAAGAAGGTGTGGGAAACAAGTATGTCTGGTTCTATAGGTTATTATCATAAGTTGTTTGATAGAGGGTGTGGGAAACAAGTATGTCTGGTTCTATAGGTTATTATCATAAGTTGTTTGATAGAGGGTGTGGGAGACAAGTATGTTTGGTTCTATAGGTTATTATCATAACTTGTTTGGAAGAAGGTGTGGGAAACAAGTATGTCTGGTTCTATAGGTTATTATCATAAGTTGTGTTGGAAACCAGTATGTTTGGTTCTATAGGTTATTGTCATAAGTTGTTTGATAGAAGGTGTGGGAGACAAGTATGTTTGGTTCTATAGGTTATTATCATAACTTGTTTGGAAGAAGGTGTGGGAAACAAGTATGTTTGGTTCTATAGGTTATTATCATAAGTTGTTTGATAGAAGGTGTGGGAGACAAGTATGTCTGGTTCTATAGGTTATTATCATAACTTGTTTGGAAGAAGGTGTGGGAAACAAGTATGTTTGGTTCTATAGGTTATTATCATAACTTGTTTGATAGAAGGTGTTGGAAACAAGTATGTTTGGTTCTATAGGTTATTATCATAAGTTGTGTTGGAAACCAGTATGTTTGGTTCTATAGGTTATTATCATAAGTTGTGTTGGAAACCAGTATGTTTGGTTCTATAGGTTATTGTCCTAAGTTGTTTGATAGAAGGTGTGGGAGACAAGTATGTTTGGTTCTATAGGTTATCATCCTAAGTTGTGTTGGAAACCAGTATGTTTGGTTCTATAGGTTATTGTCCTAAGTTGTTTGGTAGAAGGTGTGGGAGACAAGTATGTTTGGTTCTATAGGTTATTGTCCTGAGTTGTTTGGTAGGTGTTGGAAACAAGTATGTTTGGTTCTATAGGTTATCGTCCTAAGTTGTTTGGTAGAAGGTGTGGGAGACAAGTATGTTTGGTTCTATATGTTGTCATAGGTTGTTTGGTAGAAGGTGTGGGAGACAAGTATGTTTGGTTCTATAGGTTTATTGTCCTAAGTTGTTTGGTTCTATAAAACTTCATTGATTATCATGCAGCATCTCCTCGAGAGATTTTGCTAAAATATTCTGTAATTTGTTAAATCTAGTCTTTATTTTAAAGGTTGGCAGCAGTAGACTGTGGGAAGTGTCTATTCCTCCAATAATGTGTAATGTTTTAAAATGATCCACTCGGTGGCATTCTCCAGACTCACTCTATTATACTAGCCATTAAACACTCTTCACCCTATCAAGCTTCTATAAAGAACATTTCAGTATGGACAAACTTGTTGGCCAGTTGATGTTTCACTGGTTGCCCTTCTTTAAGCATTCTAGTTCTGACTTTATAATTTAACATTTGTTGATTAAGTTGGGACGAGAAAGTTCACAGGTTTCAGGTTTCTTAATTGGTCTGCTTGTACAAGATTTGTAAACTAATTTGTTCCTGTTTTCTTGGAATAAAAATAGGTATGATTTTCAGTTTGTCAAAAATGTTAGAATGCTATTCTGTTTATTTATTACTGTTTTTATTAATAATATTTTTTATTTTAACTTGTATTTTATTATGAAGATTGTCTTATATTGTTAGCTTAGAAATAGTTGTTAGGATTAACCCAAACCTCGCGAGATATGATTAGGTTTACCACCAAAAATATTGTTAACAGCAAGGGTGTCCAACTGATGAAACACTACATTCTAATCTTTATAACTAGAGATGTTAAAAAAGTAAACTTGGTTAGCTATACTGATGTCCAGTTTGGATTTTAGTTTTGTTCTGATCAGAAGTTATTCAATTTCTCTGTTGTTTTACTTTGTACTCTCTCTCCTTCTTTTAACTTGTTCATCAAAGTTAGTATTATAACATTTCTAGGATATCCTGAACTATCGGAGCAGTTCCCATCATTATGCTTGTAACACACGATGGTGTTCTCTTAATGTTTCATACCTGAAACTAACATAAACTAATCACTTTCAGGAAAATACAACTACAGTTGTACCTGAGGCATAGACAATGACTTATCTAGTGTTGAGAGTGGGAACTAAATGTTTCGAAATGTTCTTTTCTTTGGATGAAAATTAAGATTTATTACTTAGATACACTGTTGAACATGACAAGATCTTTGTACTCTAGGTTACAAGAAGTTGCTCCAAGAGCTGGTACTCCTGGGTTCAGAGCTCCTGAAGTGTTACTAAAATATAAGGGACAAACTACAGGTAATTATAAGACATTGAGTTGTGAACATGTATATAAATATACCAATCAACTGCAACTGAAGATTTCCTGATACTCTTTATTTGTCAATACATTGAATGCTTAACAACTCTTCACTATAAGTTAACCGATTTTTTAAAAATGCATTACTTGGGTAACCCTATTTGTAATTAATTATGAGTACCACACCCCCCTAGATTTCACTGTTTAAATAAACAGTGAAATCTAGGGGGGTGTGGTACTCATAATTAATTACAAATAGGGTTACCCAAGTAATGCACTAAGATTAAATAATCTTAGTGCATTACTTGGGTAACCCTATTTGTAATTAATTATGAGTACCACACCCCCCTAGATTTCACTGTTTAAATAATCTTTGTGCAATTCTTTAATATTTTACAGCCATTGATGTATGGTCAGCTGGGGTGATATTTCTATCTCTCTTAAGTGGACGTTATCCCTTTTTTCGAGCCACAGATGATTTAACCTCTCTAGCAGAAATTGCAACAGTTATCGGAACCACCAGGCTACAAGAGTCGGCTCAAAAATTAGGTATTGTTGTTCCAGCTATGTTAAGAAAATTCAATATTTGATATGTCCAGTAACTGATTGACTTGCCCATAGTAGGTTTTTTTCCATTTTATTTATCTCTAAGTAAGTACAGCCTAGGTATTAGAAGTGAAAGTTTCAAGATATACAATTACATTTTGTTTCTTTATTCTTCTCTAGGTAAAAAGGTGACCATGAGTTGTCAAAAGCCATCCTTAAAGCTGAACATTTTGTGTAAGCAGTTACGAGGTTCTGGTAGAGAAACGACCTTTCCTGAAAGTGCCTACGAACTTTTAGAATCTATGATGGATCCTGACCCGTTCACTAGAATTTCTGCACATGCTGCACTTCAGCATGCTTACTTTGAAACTTGTGCGACCTCTAGTGTGTAAATCATATATTTTAATTTTAAAAACCTTAATAAAGTGGTAGAGATATTTATTACGACTCTTCAAAACACTAATTTGTTTTTTGCTCCTAAAGCTTGAACAATTTAAAATCGCGACTCGTAGAGAATTATTCAATTTTTATTTTATAATTACAGGAATGTACAGAATACCAATAGTTCATGCTGTGGTTAAAAACTACCCCTTTATATTACCGAAAATAAGCGGTAATAAAAGTAAATAATGATCAAGCACTTGTGAATAGTAGTGTCATAAGTATGTGATGTCCACATGTGACCAGTGGAGAAACGTTTATGATTAAAAACACATCGCACGTTATTTTGCAGCTAATGAATAAACCTTAATTTCGAGAACAGACTAAAAGTATTACGATCATAGTATCTACCACTTCTAAAGATATATTTCAACCAAACCACTCTCTATTTTGGAGAGTCTTATTTATGGATATTTCAAATGGCTCTTATAAAAATTATAAGTCTACTATAACATTGTTGATGTTCGACTTATTTTCTTCTTGAGATTCTAGGTTCTCTATTATAAAAGCTTTGGTTTGGTTTTTATTCATGTAGCAATGTAGTCCGTGATTTTTATTGACATCCTAATTGTTTGTCTGTTTAACGTGCTTATAAAAAAAAAATATCTGAACTACATGTCCACAAAGTATATTTATAGATTTCTTAAATAATATTCCTTCACGATGCTTTCTGAAGTTAGTTAAATCCACGTCTACAATGAAATGCAACTGCAAATTGACTGAATTTCAAAAGGAATTAATACTGATTGTATTGTTCTTTTGACCACGGGTGTCGTATATATTAAACTGACCTATAAATTCAAGTAACCAATTCCTGAAAAAATTTTATTGCAAAAAATTAACATTTACATTTCTAAGAACAGAAGTAAAGAGTGAAACTAAGCCAATTACGAGTAAGGTTGGTTTACTATTACTATGATCATTCTTTTACACGAGATGTAATATATATATAAAACTTTAAAGATGGTTATTTCTTCGTCATTGTTTCTTACTACATAAGTTTGAAATTGAGCAAATACCAAACTATACTTTCTTTCATAATCTAGTTTAAAACTATGATATTAAACTTTAAGTACAGTAGAACTATAGTGATGAATAAATGGTTTCATAAAACTTGTTGATACCCTTGCAAGGCAGGAAACTCAATGAGATTTATGAACTAGGTGCTGGATTACATGTCAGTTTGTTGTACAAGAACCACACAAACAATAGGAATACAACTTCTAAACTTGTGTTCTTATAAACATCTTCTATGATACAGAATTATATTAAAATAAATACCATTAATCAAATAAATAATCTATTAAATACATGGGCTTTCGGTAGAGTTATTACATCAATATATAATGTCACAAAAAAAGGTTTAGACTTTAAACTAACTGGTACAATTTGATGTACTAACACCAAAAATAACTGGTCCATAATTTATACGTGAATAAACAAAAGATAAAATTACTCTCCAGTTGGAATCGCACACAAATGGAGAAATATTGGTAGGACATTAATCTTCCTACTTACTCACTGAATAACTTTGACAGAACCAATTACATGACCAAACTATACGGTTAAGCCTAGATTACTAGTGTCACATACATAATAGACACTTTTTATAACACTTAATACCCAGTAAAGTTTTATTATGAAAGAAAAGTAAATTTAGCCCTATTTTAGAGCACCTTAAAAATCTACTTGAACTTCATTTAGTTTTCTACAATATTCTGTCTTTTGGTTGTATGAAGAACTGCTACCACAAACATGAAAGAATGTACGTAATGTTAAAATTTTTTTGTCAAAAGTTACTTAAATTAGATGAGTCACTACTTCAAATATTTTGTGGGTTGTTTTGGAAATGGATGGAATGATCAGTCTTTTTATTTACTCTGACTTATATCGGCAATGGCCATTTACTTTTCATATCTTTGGAAAATTATTTGTACTTAGTATTCTACAAACGTGAGATACACTGTTTGTAGTTAAGCACAAAACTACACAATGGGCTATCTGTTTTGTGCACGTCACGGGTGTCAAAGATAGATGACAACCCAAACATTTTCAGAAAGAAGCCCTTTTGTCTTCAGGATTGAACTGTACCACCCCAATAACCCCCCCTGCAGTGCTTCCAGAATTGTGATTTATGTACAGCTATAAAAAATTACGTTGGCACTACTGAAGGAACTTGTTACAAATCTACAGAAATAACACGTACGTACACTGACCTAACATCCCTGTTTGTTTTTATACATCAAAGCGATGATCTTGATTTTAGTAAATAATAATGTGAATGTTCACAGGATTAAAATTTTTTATATATTTAGGAATTCACAGATAGTATATGGTAAGAGACTAGATAACTGAGAATAACAGGAACCTGATATAAGACAGTTAAACCTAAGTTCTGCTTACAAAAAAAAATATACAACATGCTTACAAGTCCCTCAATCTGAAAGTACAATACAATACTTTTTAATGGAAAGTAAGAATTCGCACATGACAATATGTATACAGCTAGCATACTATAATTACATAGAGCCTTTGTTAATTTTTTTTACTTCTTGGGTTACAAAACATGAGGCAAAAACAATGTATGTATGTATACAACTAAAAAGTTTAAACCTAATTAGGTGTTTCATTAAGAAATGGAAAACAACCAGTCTTATCGTGGGAAAAAACAATAAATGAGGAAAAAGTTTTCCGTGACTAGCTTGCATACACCGACTACCAACTGATTTGGACACTGGAAAAAAATTCCAACAAGTTGTGCATTAATAAGGAGAGTGCAACAATGTTAATTAAATCTTGCTGGAAAAAGAATTCTAGCATGAATTACATTGACATGGCACAATACTGATTCATCACTTTACACCTCATCTTTTACAGAAAATTTTCTTACTATTATCCTGCTATTTTTTAGTAATTTAACTGTTGGAAAATACAATACAGGTTGTATCCTACTCTGTTGTTATGGAAATAATCTGGTCTGTTGCCATAGAAATAATGTAAACGGATATTTTGTCTTTGAAATGGTCTGATCTTGTTTTACTATCCCACCAGACCGTGGATGTTAAACGTATCTTTTCACATTACTTTGAACAAGTGATATTGTTGTATTCTGAAACAAAAGAACTTAGGATCGTACGAGGCACCAATTGTTCACTTCTAACTTAATTTCCTTCCACATCTATTTTTCATTTTTAAACACATTAGTGGGAATTACGTGATCTGTAGTTTCAATATCGGCAAACTTAAAACTTTGAAAAAAATCTGTTCATTTTTTTTAGCCCATAATTAAACTTGAAGTATAAGAAACCAAACCACAGTCTAACACACTTTTCATGACTACTAACACTTAAACTTCAAAATCAGTGTCAAAACACCAAAATTTGAGCTTACAACCAAAGATGTGAATACAATTAAAAATCTAGCCTGTACTTTTATACTAATATGGTCTCTAGTTGGAAGCCTTGGTTTGATATCACACTCTTCAGGGTGCAGTGAAAAGTTAATTAGAAAAACATAACAATAAAAGCGGCCCCTGGATTGTCTATGTTTAAAAGAATTCAGATCCAACTTAAGAGATTTTTTTTTCACATAGCTTACGTTGGTTGCATCTTTTACCACTGGTAAGGAACCTTCAACATTAACATTGTGAGATAAAGATGATGATGAAAAATTTGAGACTACGATAAATAAATTATCTTTAGATTATCATGGGTATTCCTTTTGTTGTCAGTACACTTGATTTTTTTATAGTTTCATTTTTTGATTATCAACATATGGTAATATCATTTTTATCCATGGTTTTCATATTTCTATTGGCTCTAGAACTCTGAAATGGCTCAACCAAATAATATGACTGTTAGAAATATTAGACAAAACCACTGAAATAACAAAACACATGAAAAACAACTTGATTTTAAATAAGGATGAAGAGTTAGAAAATCAGAAAGTATTTCATGTCTTCGTGGTTAAAAGCAAAGCTACACAATATGCTATGCCCACCATGAATATTGAAACCCAGTTTTAGCATTATAAGCCTTCAGACTTACTGCTGTGCCACTGAGGGTTGTTTCGCGTCATTCATTTCTTTAATTCGGCTCCTTTTACAGTATTTGATGAAACTGAAACCAAGTAGTCTGCTAAATTTTTATCTTACCTTGAGCTCCTATTTGCTCAACTATCTTTAAAAGTAATGAGTGAAAGAACTTGAGATGTATTCTCAAACTGATCAATCTAGCAAAGTTGTACAATAAAGATGGTGAATACGCTCTCAAGAATAAGCATATGAAAAAAATTTACTTGTACGTGCACTATTAAGACGAATGATAAGACTGGGGCCTCAAATATTACCTTTATGACTAGCTACTTTTGATTGGCACTGTAAGTATAGTTGTAAAAAGGGCCAGCTGGTTAGAAAAAAAAAATGTAATGGCATCTAACGTTATCAGCCAACTAGTGTATAACAGACACACTTCCAGAACTGATCTAAATACTACATTATACATTGGTTTAGCTTATATTCTGCCCCTCACTGGAAGAACTTGACATACATACATATATATAATCAGTACATGTAAATAAGACAGAATTATTCAAATGTATTTGAGATTCGTTCTAAAAAGTAGTAGCAAGTTCGTAACATTTAACACTTCCTGAACTCTTTTTTTTTTCACCAGAAAACTTCAAAATAACTAAAACAATTGGGTGATTAGGGACAAAATTATGTTTATCTAACTTTACTATAAGCTTTGAATAAAGTATTGGTTTGAGTATTACAGTGCTTCCATGATAATAACTTTAGCATCTAAGTTTTCAGTAAAGCATAACACTGCTTTTGTAGATGTAGTATTTTGCTTGTTAAATATCTAATATAACATAACGTTCTGGGACAACGTGTGACCTATTGATCCATCTCGGCTGTCCCATCCTCTAAACTAAATTAAAACTATTAATAACTAAATTTTAAAAAAATCTCAAAGCCAGCCCTTATCATTCATATACTGATGAAGTTTTCTCTTAAATTTACTGCCTCCACAACATCTGAAGGCAACCAATTTGTTAAATTATCCCCCACACCTATAGAGATAATTTTTTACAAGTCTTTTATATGGCACCTTTTTGAATACTTTCTGAAACTAACAGCTGAAATCTTAATCTCATTGTAAAGTTTCTCATAAATTCATCTGGTGGTCTGTAACAAATTCCCACTAAAAGCCTTTTCCCTTCATATCCACTAATAGAAACCCAAATGGATTCAACCTCCTTGCTATTATCTTTGATATTCTCAACTTCAATAGGATGTAACACATTTTACATATAAAGCCACCCCCTCTTTAGTACTCTATCCCTATTTGATGAGTGTTACAGGCTATCTATGTTTAGCCATGTTTCATTTATTCCCATTATATCCCCCATTCCTACCAGTGCTCTAAAGTCATCTATTTTATTTTTTATACCTCTAACATTACAATAGTAACAATTAAGGCTATCCTTATAACTACTTCTATACTCATTTCCTATGCCACTTATTCTTTTCGAATTTAGTTTATCCTAACCCTCACTACTGTTTAGTCCTAGTTTAAAACTTCCCTTACAGATGAGTTAATAGCCCTAGCAAACAAGTCGGCCCTTATTCTATTTAAATGTAAACCATCCATTCCAAAAAGCTCCCTTCTTCCGCTGAACTGATCCCAACCAGCCAATCTGCTCATCCTTACATACTAACCTAAGCCTAGCATTTAGCCCTAATAACCTACTCACAACTTCATCCCCACATTTAATTCTGGGCAGTATCCCTGATAAAATTAAGTTATGGCCTTTTTCTTTAAATGCCTTTTTCAACTCATTGTACTTATTAATTAGCTCCTCTGACCTACCTTTCCCTACATCATTAGCCCCTACATACACCACAAAAACTGCATCTCTGCTAACGCTCTTTATTATATCTCTTGCTCTGTCAGTTATATCCTCCACATGTGCCCCTGGGTAGCATAATCTAATTCTTTTCTCCTTATTTACCCCACAGACTATTCTATCCGCATGCCTTGTCAAGGAATCACCTATAACATCCTTATCATCCACATCCTTCTCTGACCCATTTGTTTCCCTTCTCTCCAATACTTCATCATGTGCTGAAGCTAAGGGCTGAAATTTGTTGTTCAACAGAATAAGCTCATTATAACTAAATTCACTACTCTTTACCCTAATACTACACTTCCTGAAAGTGATTGTTAACTAATATATCTCTTGCATGTAAAAGCTTAAGCTGAAAACCTGCTGACATTTCCCACAGTCTACACTTCTCTTTATCTATAACCTATACATTAATTATGATAGCCTCCAACCTACAAACTCTACATAAAAACTACACATCTTCATTACTAGCTTCCTTAAAAGTACATTCCAGTCCCGAGTCACCAAATAAAATCCATTCATTGCACTCAACAAACTGTGAACACTTAACTCCTACACTAGTCTTAACCATTGTATTTATACTTATAGCCTGAAAAGAAATACTCAATACCAGTAGCCTATTGTTAACACTGTTACTGTTAAGCCTAACGTTTAAGAACCAATTATATTAGTTTTTTTTTTATCACAAATACATTGTGCCCAGAAATATGCTGATTCTCAACCCTAGAGTAGCTTATTTTTTTCTATTCTGCAATACCTCAGTTTGGTTTCTGGTATTAATTTGTAAATGGAGTTTTACTTAGTGAGAGTATATGTTCTGAAATATTGTATACAAAGAAAGTTTAAATTGAGTGAATATTTCAGAAACGACAATAAGATAAGCAAATCTTCTATTACTGTAACAATCATTTTTAAAATAGAAAAGGTCTTCAAGGTGTCGCATGACACACAGACAGTATGTTTATATCTAAAATACTATTTTTCTGTTGTCAAAGAACAATAGAACCAGAAAACAGATATGAATTAAAACATTTAAAATAATGTCATGCTTCAAGCTTTCTAAAATTCTAGCTACCACAAGTACTTCAACATCATTTGTAAACTCCTTCCACAAAATCTAACTATGTCTGTACTTCAAACCCAATTAAATCTACGTGCTCGATTGGAGTAACATTAAGTACGTGCACATTACGTGTCTTGAATGCGATCTCAGGACCAAGCTAGGTACACAAACATCTCATCTACATAGTTTCAAGCAAGAATAAATTATAATCTGGGTCCACCATTTTAACTTAAAAAAAAAAACATCTATGGAACTGAGAGGTGAAGCAACCCAGCCTCCAATCTCTCTCTCCTGTACAAAGACATATGTTTATTTTTACAGGTGATATTTTTTACCCAAATAGACATATGCTTATTTTTACAGGTGATATTAATCCCTCTCCTGTACAAAGACATAGGTGTATTTTTACAGGTGATATTAATCTCTCTCCTGTACAAAGACATATGTTTATTTTTACAGGTGATATTTTTTTACCCAAATAGACATATGCTTATTTTTACAGGTGATATTAATCTCTCTCCTGTACAAAGACATATGTGTATTTTTACAGGTGATATTAATCTCTCTCCTGTACAAAGACATATGTGTATTTTTACAGGTGATATTTTTTACC
>NW_013672300.1:0-1019 GCF_000517525.1 Limulus polyphemus
AAATCGTCCTTTAACGTATCTAATTCGCTTTTAAATTTACTAATGTTTTCCGTTTGTACTTCTTATTTCCTTTCTTGTTCTTGAAAAGTTGTTTACGAAATTAGACCTATCCATGAGATGGCAAATTCTACTTTTATCTGCTTTCTATCGTTTAGTTCAAGTATGAATATTTAGTTATATTAAAGCACTAATTCACCTTCTAGCTAGAGCACGTTGAATTTAAGTATATATCTGTATTACGAAACAGACACAAACTTTCCCTATCATTGACGTACAGATATTAATATTGCGAAAGGTTATGTAAATTAGCTAGTCACATGAGATGTAACCTCGTGGTCTATCCGCTAGATAAAAACCATTCCTTGCTGTTAAACGAGCCAGTTAATGTTTGTTTTGTTTCTTTGTTATTGAATTTCGCGCAGTGTAAGACTAGAGGGAAGGCAGCTAGTCATCACCACCCACCACCAACTCTTGGGCTACTCTTTTACCAACGAATAGTGGGATTGACCGTCACATTATAACGCCCCCGCGGCTGAAAGGGCGAACATGTTTGGTGTGACGGGGATTCGAACCCACGACCCTCAAATTGCAAGTCGAGCACCCTAACCACCAGGTGGCCATGCCGGGCCACCAGTTAATGAGAATGAGATACAGTTAAAACGATTGTTTGTTTTGAAGTTAAGCACAAAGCTACACAATGAGCTATCTGTGCTCTGCACACCACGGGTATCGAAACCCAGTTTCTGGCGTTGTAACTGGGGGGCAGTTAGAACGAATTATTACTGATTGTTGCTCGATATTTTTATTCATATTGAAGTGGTTTAATATTGGAATATTGTATTTTTTTTTTTTGGAATTAGGTCTTTTTTCTTTGGGTTAATTTTCCTAATTCCTTTATTTATTGAAGTTTTTACATTGGCATTTATGGTGTATTGTTTAATAACGTTTATATTGTTACGTCTCCGTTTGTTGATTGATTTGCCGTAACTTCGTTCCGACGAAACTTTAGCGACACAAGT
>NW_013672300.1:1718-6136 GCF_000517525.1 Limulus polyphemus
CAAAGTACAGGATAGTTTTAGAAAGTAGAGGGCGTGAGAATCACATGATCTCAATGACGCAACAATATCAAGTTCTGGCCAGAAACGGATATACTGTTTTTTGTAAATGATAAAATTTGTATTCCAATTGTTCAAACATTTTATTCTGGATTTCTCTTGTTACAGTTTAATAAACTGTATTTTGTGTGACCCCAGTTGTAGCGGTATTTTGTTTTAGTCCGTAACAAATCTTTGAATACAGCCTGTATAAAACGCTGTTAAAGAAATAAATTGATTCTTTGTTGTTACTTGGACTGTACTGCGTACTATTATTATTATTACCGAATATTTTTAGACAATCTTTCCAGCGAATATTTACAAATTTGAAATGTTCACTGTTAGTTTTAAATGTTCGACGTTTGCCCAACTTATTCTACGTTAATTATGTCTACATATTACATTACTAATGTCATTAGTAATGGGTTATGCTTATTCATTGTTATAGTATTGTTACGTCTCTGGTCGTTTGCTAATTTTCCGTAGAAATTCTTTCCGAAAAACTTCAGCAATGCAAGTCCTTCCTTAAATAAAACTAGTTTATTCTTTCTCAATACACTTAATTCCCACAGTCACTTAACTTAAACAAACGCTGTAATTCACAACGAACGATTCACGCGCTTGACTCAATTGTCCGTCTCTATCTCTGTCTGCAATTCAATTCCGATTAATTTGTCTCACGTTATCCGGCGCACTTATATACAGGAATAGAGGGCGCCTAGCACATACTGGATTATTCGTGATGTTCCCCGATCCTTCTAGTATATCATGACGTGTTGTCAGGGTCACGTGACTACCGCTGTGGTAACAGTATTTTTAGTTTCAAGATTATATGTTTAAGTTCTTATTTTAGTTTTGACTTAATTTTCTTTTCAGAGTTTAACTTCTTGGTAATTAAAATGAATGCTTTCGTTATATTTACTGTTGTGACAGATTAAATTTGATTAGGAAATTTTTGGTTATCTAAAAATTAAAATTATTATAAATTTTATTGAAATTATAAAAAATATATTTTGTAACTATTATTGTACGCGAGAGGGCATATGAGAGAGAAGGAAGTAAATAGATAACGTTGGTTTGCACTTCATGTTGAGTTTAAAATATGTTATGAAATTGAATTAGCATGTAGTGTTGTTGACTGAGTAAGACATAGTTTTAAGTACATTAAAACTTAATGTATCGTTTTATTGGTACACGTTTAACGCTGCTAGGCCTTCGATTTTCAGTAAAACCGAGACTCAGGCAATTAGGTAAGTAAGGAACCAACGAGAAACAATGCTATTTTGTTTTTACACGTATTGTTAACTTCAATTTTTAAATACAGAAATCGAGAGGGTGGAAGTTGGGAAACATCTGGGTGCAAATGATCATTGCTCTATTATGTTAAATGTTTTGCTACGTATGGAGATAAGGAATAATAATATTTTGGTTGCAAATTTCAAAAAAGAATATTTTGAACGGATGCGACAAGAACTATCTGTTGTGAATTGGGCAGCTGAGTTATTTAGAGACACTGATCGGATGTGGAAAATTTTTAAAGATACATATTTAAATATTAAAGGTAAACTTATTCCCTATAGAAAGAAAAAGGTATCTACAAGTAAAAACCAGGTTGACTCACAAAGAGTTTAAGAGAAAGAATTAAAGAAAAGTATAATAAATTTAAGAAATATAAATAGACTGGTATGACAGGAGACTTAGAAGATCAAGAAAGTTGGTGAAACAGGAAATTAGGACATCAAAAAGGATGTATAAGAAAAGGTTAGCTGAAAATGTAAAAATTAATGGTAAGGATTTCTTTAAGTACATTAAGAGTAAACAAAATGTTAGGATGGGGATAAGACCCTTGAGTGATGATAAAGGCTGGGTTATTAAATTTTGCTTTTTCTTCGGTTTTTACTAATGAAGATTTAAGAAGTATTCCACATTTTGAACAGTTGATAAATGGAAACAAGATCTAACAAGATGACTGCATTAATTCTGATCTGGTTAAGAAAAAATTAGGAATGATAAGGCTCCTGGGCTCCAGATAATATTTCCCCAAGGGTTTTGAAGGAGGTTAAGAACTGGATATGTGAGCCACTTGCTACTATTTTTTTTCTAAGTCCTTGAACTGTGGAAAGGTGCTAAAGGATTAGAAGTTAGCTCTTTTCAAAGGAGGTGATAATAATTGGCCCATTAGTCCTACCCAGGATTGAATCTCAGCCATTATGACAAGAAGATCCAGGATTATATCTCAGCCATAATGATAAAAGAAAGATTTCTCATCAGGACCTAACTGAATACAACATAACATTAGAGGAAAAAAAGGGGCCTTTTGGTCCACTCAGGTTGTTGTATCTACTAAATTAAACTAAACACTGAAAAACTCAAAGTCAGCAATTATCATTTAAATGTTTATCATGTTTTCTCTTCAACTTCTTTAGATTAATTGCATCTACTATATCTGAAGACAACTTGTAACAAAGGCCAACCACCACTTAAAAAATATACCTGTAGTTGTATGTGGTGTCAGTACTTACAGGTTCCAACTATTAGAGAATCATTCATTTCTGCCATAAGTTAGCATAACATAATGTTTGGGGCTGTCCTATCCTCTAAAGTAAACTAAAACTATTAAAAAATAAATTAAAAAATACATAAATAAAAATCTTAAACCCAGCCCTTATCATTCATATAGTTCTCTCTTAAATTCACTTAAATTTACTGCCTTCACAACATCTGAAGGCAACCCATTCCAGAGGCTAACTACCTTGTTAGAAAAATGAAACTGTCTTAGCTGAAGATGACTCCTACCTTTCCAGAATTTATATTTATGTCCCCTAGTCTTACTATTCTTACTGTTAAGTATGAAAAAAGATGATGCATCAACACTATCAATTCCATTTACAATCTTTAAACACCTCAATCAGATCCCCTCTAACTCTTCTTTTTTCAAGAGAAAACAATTTCAGAGATCTTAATCTCTCACATGATAACCCCCTCCATCCCAGGCACCATTCTAGTAACCATCTTCTGAACCCTTTCCAACAATTCAATTTCCTTCCTAAGATAAGGATTCCAGGACTGAACACATTTCTTGATGTGGCTTGACCAGTGACATGTACAATGAAATTATAACCTCTTTAGACTTGTATTCAATATTTCTGTAAATACAACCTAAAATCCCTACCACTAACAACAGCAAACTTCCTGGATGGCTTAAGAGACTAATCAACCATTACACCAAGTTCCCTTTCTTTTATGACACTGTTGAGGTTATTCCCATCAAAATTATACTTATAATTTAAATTATAATAACCTGCAGGCATTATCTTGCATTGATTATAATTTAAACCCATTTGACATTTATATACCCAACTAACTAAATGATCTAAATTCTTTTGTAAATCAGCAGCATCCTCTTCACAGCTAGCAACATCCAAGACCTTAACATCATCAGCAAATTTAAGTAATTTATTGACCATTCCTTCATCTTTGTCATTGGTATAAATCAAAAAGAGCAAAGGTCCTAAGACTGAGCCCTGAAGTACCCCACTTGTGACATTAATTCAGCTTGACTGAACTCCAGTTATAACCCTCTGCTTTTTACCATCCAGCTACTCTTCTATCCAATTAGTTAACTTATCCTCCACTACTTGTCAAAATCTTTTTGAAAATCCAGATACACCAAATCTACACCCTTACCCTCATCTACATAACCAGTAACCTTTTCAAATAATGTCATAAGATTTGTAAGGCAAGATTTTACTTTAGTGAAGCCATGTTGATTATCCAATAAAATTCTAAAGTTTGTTAAATGGCTTTGTAAAGCATCTTTTATCAAACTTTCCAAAACTTTTCCATCAACTGATGTGGTCTTCTGCCTGTTACAGATACTGTTGTTATAGTTTTCTCTTTCTGTAATGCTTCTAATTTCTAACTTTTGTTGGTCTTTTGAAAGCATTCAAACAAGATGGTTTAAGTCCTAAGGGAAAACCACAAGTGAACAGATAACACCTAAGCAATTCTAACAAGAAGATCCAGGATTGAATCTCAACCATTATGACAAGAAGATCCAGGATTAAATCTCAGCCTTTATGACAAGAAGATCCAGGATTAAATCTCAGCCATCATGACAAGAAGATAACAATAACTTAGAACAATACTAAAATAACAGGATATCTCTAACAGGCAGAAGACCATACAATAACTTAGAATAATACTAAAATAACAGGATATCTGAAACAGGCAGAAGACCATACAATAACTTAGAATAATACTAAAATAACAGGATATCTGTAACAGGTAGAAAACCATACAATAACTTAGAACAATACTAAAATAACAGGATATCTGTAGCAGGTAGAAAACCATACAATAACTTAGAACAATACTAAAAT
>NW_013672300.1:6662-9770 GCF_000517525.1 Limulus polyphemus
CATCAAAAAGGATGTATGAGAAAAGGTTAGCTGAAAATGTAAAAAATTAACAGTAAGGATTTCTTTAAATACATTCAGGGTAAACAAATGTTAGAATAGGTGTAGGACCCTTGAGGGATGATAAAGGAAGGCTAGTATCTGATGATTATGAGATGGCTGGATTATTAAATTTTACTTTTTCTTCGGTTTTTCATAATGAAAATTTAAGCAGTATTCCACATCTTGATTAGTTGATAAATGGAAATGAGATCAAACAAGATGTCTGAATTAATTCTGAGCTGGTTAAGAAAAAATTGGGAAGTTTAAAGAATAATAAGGCTCATGGTCCAGATAATATTTCCCCACGAGTTTTGAAGGAGGTTAAAGATTGGATATGTGAACCACTTATTTCTATTTTTTGTCAGTCCTTGAATAGTGGGCAGGTACCGCAAGATTGGAAGTTAGCTAATGTAACTCCTCTTTTCAAGAGAGATGATAAAATTGTCCCACTAATTATAGACCCATTAGTCTTACATCAGTTGTGGGAAAAATTTTAGAAAGTCTGTTAAATAATGCTTTGCAAAGTTATTTAACAAAGTTCAGAATTTTATTGGATAGTCAACATGGCTTCACTAAAGGAAAATCTTGCCTTACAAATCTTTTAACATTCTTTGAAAAGGTTACTGCTTATGTAGATGAAGGTAAGGGTGTAGATTTGGTGTATCTGGATTTTCAGAAAGCATTTGACAAGGTGCCATAGAAAAGGCTTGTAAAAAATGATCTCTGTAAGTGTTAGGTATAATTTAGCAAATTGGATAGAAGAGTGGCTGGATGGAAGAAAGTAGAGGGTTGTTATAAATGGAGTTCAGTCAAACTAGATTAATGTCACAAGTGAGGTACCTCAGGGCTCAGTCTTAGGACCTTTGCTCTTTTGGATTTACATCAATGACATAGATGAAAGAATAGTTAATAAATTACTTAAATTTGCAGATGATATTAAGTTCTTGGATATTGCTCGCTGTGAAGAGGATGCTGCTGATTTACAAAAGGATTTAGATCATGTAGTGAGTTGGGCAAATAAATGGCAGATTTGTTTTAATTATAAGAAATGCAAGATAATGCATGTGGGCTACCATAATTTAAATTATAAGTATAATTTGGGTGGGAATAACCTTAACAGTGCTATGAAGGAAAGGGATCTTGGTGTAATAATTGCCTAGTCTCTAAAGCCATCCAAGCAGTGTGCTGTTGCTAGTGGTAAGGCAAATAGGATTTTAGGTTGTATCTATAGAAATATTGAATACAAGTCTAAAGAGGTTATAATTTCATTGTACAGGTCACTGGTTAGGACACATTTGGAATATTGTGTTCAGTCTTGGGCTACTTACTTTAGGAAGAACATTGAATTGATAGAAAGGGTTACTAGAATGGTGCCTGGGATGGAGGGGTTGTCATACGAAGAGAGGCTGAAATCTTTCAAAGTGTTTTCTCTTGAAAAACTAGTATAGGAAGGAATTCCCTTTACAATCTTAAACACCTCAATCAGATGAGAGTGTTGATGTATCATCTTTTTTTATATTTAACAATGAGAATAGTAGGACTAGGGGACACAAATATAAATTTTGGCAGGGTAGAAGTCATCTTCAGCTAAGACAGTTGTATTTTTCTAACAGGGTGGTTGGCCTTCAGAATGGGTTGCCTTCAGATGTGGTAGAGACAGTAAATTTAAGCAAATTTAAGAAAAAGCTTTATAAGTATATGAATGAAAAGGGTAGGATTTAATTTTTTTATATTTTTTAATCATTTTAATTTAGTTTTAGAGGATGGAACAGCCAAGATGGACCAATAGGTCCCATGTTGTTCCAAAATATTATGTTATGTTAAATCGGGCCATAGCACAAAATGTATATAGATTCCATTATTTTGGAGTTTTAATTTTTTTAAATGAAAACATGTCTCTTAAAAAATAAATGAAAATATAAATGACATCAGAAAAGGCCAAAAATGCCTGAAAAGCATCAGAATTTTTGTCTTCAAAAGACCAATACTGTAATAATTGAAAATAATAGATTTAATTCTTAGATTCTACAGCCATTTTTTTCCATTGTGCAATTTATGTTTTTAATAACTGGTTGCACAATGCAAATGTTAAATTTTTACACATAAAATATCTGGCAAACATACTAATCCAATTATCACAAGGCCATACCAGGCTTGAGACAAGACTCCAAATTTTATGCATAGAATCCCTACTCTGCATGAAGCACTTCTAATGCATTGTAGCACATCGTTCGTAGGGCAGTAACATTTCTTTCCACAGGTGTATTTCCTGTTTCATTCTTAATTAACATTTAGAATGTTTCCCAGGTGGTCGATGCAGAGCATGCTAACATTGTTACATGTCAATTTCACAAGCCACGGAGTTCTCAACTGCCTAGCTTTTAAACAAGGCGCATAACAGCTGTGCATTCCCAGATTGTGATATCCTGACAGATTGGTGAGCAGCTTTGTTTGCTTTATTGTCGCTCACTAGCATGGGTCCTGTGGGACAGTGCAATCAAGGGGGGGGGGTAGGTTCCTTAGCTGTGACAGTCTTAGCAAAGGTTATGAACTGCCTGGAACACACAATCTTTAACACACATTGCTTGACCTGTATATACAATACATACACTCACGTCAAGTATCACATTCATGTATGCTTGTTAGGCATAATAGGCTATACATGCTGTATACATTGTACACCAGAACAGCTAGCACATGTCTTTGAGCTAAACATTCATTGCATAGGCATTCATAGTAACAACGTTTGTTGATTGTACATGACTGACGAGTGTTTGTAAATTTGGGAAGGTCCATTCATGGTTTGTCAGAAGTTCTGTTCAGTTAAGAAAAGCTTAGATCAAACTTTTAATGGCTCTTTTGATTTTAGGGGGCCATGAGGGCTACTCAGCTGGCACTCTTTACAGACTTGCAGAGCCTTTAGAATGCGTGTACAGTTTCTAAAAGCCTTTAGAATGCATGTACAGTTTCTAAGAGCCTTTGTGTACAGTTTCTAAGAGCCTTTGTGTACAGTTTCTAAGAGCCTTTAGAATGCGTGTACAGTTTCTAAGAGCCTTTTAGAATGCGTAG
>NW_013672300.1:10735-11840 GCF_000517525.1 Limulus polyphemus
AGTTTCTAAGAGCCTTTGTGTACAGTTTCTAAGAGCCTTTGTGTACAGTTTCTAAGAGCCTTTGGAATGTGTGTACAGATTTTTTTTTCTGTAAATTACTTTTTTTTTTTTTATTGTAGCTATTAGTTATACTTGCAAAGTATGCTCTTTATGTGCCCTGAAGATGTAATGTTCACTGGCTTTCATGGCATTGGCCTGTTGTAATATTGTACATTCCTAGAATACTCTATATGTGCCCAGAAGATGTAATGTTCACTGGCTTTCATAGCATTAGCCTGTTGTAATACTGTACTTTCTGTATACAAGTATTGCTTAATTTTGCTTCTTGTTTTTATTAGAAAGTAAACATAAAATTCCTGATTGTATAGTGATGATCTAGCAGAATTATTATTGATCCAAAATGAAAAAAACTGTGATTAAATAAATGATGTACTTCAAGCATACAATTCTGTCAAGGAAATATGTGAACACTTGCCAGTAGAAATACATTTTAGTACCATACAAACTTTTTCGTAGATAAAATTATTTTAAGTTAATTAATACTTACTTTTAGAATGGTGGATATGCTTATCTTGTTAATTCAATCTTTGTAAAGATTGTAACATTTGAAGTTAGAGATTTTACTTAAGGTTACTGGCAAAATTGTTAAATTTTTGTCTGATGTCAGGATGTTTGGGAAATGTTAAAATAAATATTTAATGTTTGCAGGTATCTTAAAAATGGCAAACATTGTGGAAGTTCTTTCTTGTTTGATAAAATCCTTGG
The DNA here is from genome assembly GCF_000517525.1 of Limulus polyphemus. Taxonomy (NCBI): domain Eukaryota; kingdom Metazoa; phylum Arthropoda; class Merostomata; order Xiphosura; family Limulidae; genus Limulus; species Limulus polyphemus. The sequence continues at coordinate 11,501 of NW_013672300.1, forward strand.
AAAATGCAGTAGCCGAAGTTGGAAATGTTGCAGAAGGTAAGAAAATTGGATAACATTTTTCTAGAAATGTTTATTTGTTCAAACATTATAAATTAATGTGTAACATTAAGGCAATCTTTTTAGAATAAACATACAAGTCATTTGTTACTGTTTTAAATTCAACTGAATAAACAGTCATAGTAACAGAACCACATGTTTGTTTGTGAAGTCATCTGTTACTGTTTTAAATTCATCTGAATAAACAGTCATAGTAACAGAACTACATGTTTGTTTGTGAAGTCATCTGTTACTGTTTTAAATTGATCTGAATAAACAGTCATAGTAACAGAACCACATGTTT
>NW_013672300.1:12840-17961 GCF_000517525.1 Limulus polyphemus
AGAACCACATGTTTGTTTGTGAAGTCATCTGTTACTGTTTTAAATTCATCTGAATAAACAGTCATAGTAACAGAACTACATGTTTGTTTGTGAAGTCATCTGTTACTGTTTTAAATTCACCTGAATAAACAGTCATAGTAACAAAACCACATGTTTGTTTGTGAAGTCATCTGTTACTGTTTTAAATTGATCTGAATAAACAGTCATAGTAACAAAACCACATGTTTGTTTGTGAAGTCATCTGTTACTGTTTTAAATTCATCTGAATAAACAGTCATAGTAGCAGAACTACATGTTTCTTTGTGAAGTCTGTTAACATCTAGTGCAGCTGTTTAGCTAACTTTTATTACAATTATGCATTTGTTGATAAAAACATCAGATTTGGTGAGACCAGGCACCAACGCCATATCTACACTTTACACTCTACCACCAGGCACCAACGCCATATCTACACTTTACACTCTACCACCAGGCACCAACACCATATCTACACTTTACACTCTACCATCAGGCACCAACACCATATCTACACTTTACACTCTACCATCAGGCACCAACACCATAGCTGTACACTAATCTTCACCATGAAATATCACATAAGAAACATTTTTTTAAAGTAAATATATCAACATAAGCAATACACTATTACATCCACCGTGATGATAAAATGTATATACACAATATTGGACTACTATATTAAAAACAACCTTAAATGATACATGCTGACTGTAATTATTATTATATCATGGAGCTCATTAATTATTTCACATGCAGTGGGAAGCCAATGTGTGTTATGTATACTATGTACATCAATATGGATTGAATTTTGGACACAGGTACCTGTAGAATTACATAATGATAAACAGTTTAAACTGGAGCTTTCATTCACTCACTTATGCAGTTTAAATGGAGTAAAATGTATAAGAATTACATTTTTATATTTTAAAACATGACTCACAGATCAATATATATGGTGACCACTTTGGACTCCTGAATATTTTAAACACAGATGCATTTCAAGTGCTTTCCATTATTCAATAATTAGGTATATATTACTCTAGTTAGGTAGAGTGTAAAGTGTAGATATGGCGTTGGTGCCTGGTGGTAGAGTGTAAAGTGTAGATATGGCGTTGGTGTCTGGTGGTAGAGTGTAAAGTGTAGATATGGCATTGGTGTCTGGTGGTAGAGTGTAAAGTGTAGATATGGAGTTGGTGCCTGGTGGTAGAGTGTAAAGTGTAGATATGGCGTTGGTGCCTGGTGGTAGAGTGTAAAGTGTAGATATGGTGTTGGTGCCTGGTGGTAGAGTGTAGATGTACACTAACAGTGGAGGGTGGTCAGTAAATGCACTTTATAATGTCAGACATTCAAGCTTGTGGAGGCAGCACAGCCATCCATATCACAAAGTAATCCATCCCCAACAAACTGGAAACTATGCATAATTTGTCAGGAAGACACAAACGAGCTCCTCCACTATCCAAGTCAATTAAAAGAACCAGACAAACTGACTGGATACAAGTCACTGGTTAAAAATGTAATCAGGTTCCATGATCTAGGAGAGCAACCAACAACTTTACAGTTGGCAAGGCTAGATGATGTTCATGGTGTTGAGGAAAGTCTTTCAGCCAACGACAATGCCAAATGGCATAAAACATGAATGCTGCAAATTAACAATACCATGCTGAAAAGGGCAGAAAAGAGACAACTGCAAGGCAGTGCTTGTGGAAGTAAAAATGCAGCAGGTATCTCTAAATACACCAGATCAAGGTTATCAAGCATTTCTGAAGTTGGTGTGGATTTGTGGTTTGCCTTAAAGGTGTAGCTGAGGCTACTTCCCAGCCTTCTGATGTCACCAGTACAATCATAGATGGAGCAGTTGCCATCCAAATGTTAAAGTCAGGAACTGCAAAGACATTTGATGAGAATGCTCATCCTGTGCTCATCCCCTGTGTCAAAACACAATTTCAATGAATGAAATACCTTGACCTGGTTTGGGAAAGATATGTCCCTGACAGCCTGAAAAGCACAGCCAGGGCTAAACATGGGAAGGGGGTGCATAGATGTGTCACTGGTTCTGTACCCATACCTGGAACCTGGCAGAATGTTTTGTGTGTGGATGAAAATATGAAGGAACTCTTTGATTTTCTTTCAAAGTATGTCATCAGTTCACTAAAGGAACAGGACAAGGAAGTCATAGCCACCGATGCATAGCAAGTTCTGTGTGTTCCTTGTCAAGAGGATCTTGTCTTACTGGTGCCATGCAATCTTAAAGAGGTAGACACCCACTTCTTGTTCCATGCATCATACAGCCACCAGAAGATACTCATATGCACTGTAGACACAGATATCATGGTTTCTGCCATTATGGTTTCCCAGGCATTGCCTGTCCAACTTGAGCTCTGGTTAGTCTTCAGATCAGGGAAGAGGTACCGATAACTGGCCACACATAAAACAGCTGCTGCTTTTGGCTAAGACAAATCACTTGACCTTTCAATGTTCCATGCAGTGACTGATTGTGACACTGTGCTAACCTTTGTTGGGCATGGCAAGAAAACTGCCTGGGCAGCATGGAATGCCTTGCCAGAGCTTACTGACACTCTGCTTAGTCTAGCCTCAGATCATGTGTCAGAAGAGTGCATGAGGACCATAGAGAGATTTGTTATACTCATGAATGACTGCACATGCACTGGTATCAATGAAGCCAGAAAATAGTTGTTCCCAAAGAAGAGATCACTAGCAGTAGTTCGGCCTACATACATGCACTTGAGCTACATGTCAAGTGAGCTGCCTACCAAGGTGGACACGTATGGCAGCACTCGAGCTACATGTCAAGTGAGCTGCCTACCAAGGTGGACATGTATGGCAGCACTAGAGCTACGTGTCAAGTGAGCTGCCTACCAAGGTGGACACGTGTGGCAGCACTCGAGCTATTTGTCAAGTAAGCTGCCTACCAAGGTGGACACGTATGGCAGCACTCGAGCTACATGTCAAGTGAGCTGCCTACCAAGGTGGACACGCATGGCAGCACTCGAGCTACATGTAGTGAGCTGCCTACCAAAGTGAGCACGTATGAGGCCAGATGCAGGATCCATTACCTGTGCTTTCTTCACCTTTTAACTGGAGATGAATGAAGCATGCTCCTCTGCTGTGGCTGCAAAAAGGGATGCAGCAGTCTTTGCAAGTGCAACAGAGCTGCTCTGCAATGAACTGGCCTATGCTCATGTGAAGTGCTCACAGAACTAATTATGATATCCTTCACATCATAAGAAATAGTATGGTATATGAACGATGGTGTGAATTTTCTATTTTCAGTAGTAAAATACAGCACATCACATAGCATACTGTACCCTGAATCAAGTTATATAGCTGCAACAGGTGTCAAGATAATCACTGAAAGACTCATTTACACTGTTTTCTGATGATTTTCAGAAGTGAAATACAGTACATCACATATCATACTGTACCCTGAATCAAGTTATACAGCTGCAGCAGGTGTCAAGATAATCACTGAAAGACAAATTTAGTCTGTTTTCTGGTAACTCATGATATAATTACTTGGTGATGTATCATTTTACATTTTTGCATTTTTTGCCTCTTTCTGCTTAGCTTTTCTAGACTTATATTGCCCTCTATCAGCACAAATTTTTCACTTGCCACGAACTTTGATACTCCCACTTATTTCTGCATACTGACATACAAATGATTGCACAGCAACCCTCCAGCAATAAGAGTGCTGTCAACCCCTATTGTAACTAGTGCCTTCTCTAATCTTGCAGCCCATAATCACTTCTCAATTGGCAGTCTTATTGTAAAGATGTGTAAATAAAGTAATTTTTTTCAGAAATGTAGGGTAAACTATATTTTTGGTTACTGTCTTTAGAAAATCACAAAATACTATAAATACATTTTTAAGTCACTCTCTTGCACTTTAATCAAAGGATTCAGTCACCTTTTGTTGCTGGTGGCCGGTATTAAGCCGTACAATTATGTCATTTCCCTAACGGTTGCCTAGCCTCACCTATAGTGGAGTTCGTGATTCCTTCCAATCTAAAAATAAGCACTTTGACATGTAGTTGAAATTAGCCAAATTTGATGCTTTTATTGCAAAATGCACAGTTATTTTAGCTATTCATCCCACTAATCATACAAACATTTATTTTACTCATCAGAAGTAAGCTTTTTATTTAAATTTTGAAAATGTCTGTTAATATCATTCAAGCATTTTTGTTTTTACTCACCAGAAGTACAAGATGTTTATTTAACTACAGAAAAATGACTACTTTCCAGATGTTGCAGCTAATTTTGTTCGTAAACAACTTGGAGAAGTGGGAATGAGACTAATGAGCTCATATGGACAATGTTTTGAAGAGTAAGTTATTAGTTCTAATCGTCTCCCATTCTCCATGATGAGAACAGGTTGCAGTTACAGCATTGTAATATTCATACATTTATAGTATTCTAATGTTCAAATGCCATTAATAAAGTTGTGTACTCCCCAGTAAAATGTGTGCTGGTAAATTAAGTAGGATATTTTTCATCAACAAAAGTATATTTTATTTTAAATCATATATAGCACTTACAATAAGAACAACCACTTTTTATTAAAACACAATAAAATTTCGTTTATGTTTATAAGCTGTTAAATAAAATGCTTTTTTCTTTTCATTATGTGACCTAATTTTGAGTGAAATTGTTTGTGTAAAACTCCTGACAGACATTTAAACTGTTTTAGTCTTGGTTCCTATCTAACTGTATGCTGACTCTAGGAGATAAATATGTTGGTTTGCAAAAGGTTTGTAAGAAAAAAGAAGCAACAAGCTTCATTTCGTTAAAGAATATTGTGAAACATAAATTTAGAAAATTCTTTGTTGAGGAATTTCTAAGTTGAGACAGGGTAATTTTCTTGCTTGATGCTTATGAGAGAGATGCATGTAGTCACAGGGTCTAATAAGTTTAGCACATAGTCACTGAGTATAGCAAGAAGCGTAGCATGTCGTCAAAGACTATAGCAAGAAGCTTAGCATGTCGTCACAGAGTATAGCAAGAAGTTTAGCATATTGTCACAGAGTATAGCAAGAAGCTTAGCATGTAGTCACAGAGTATAGCAAGAAGCCTAGCATGTCG
>NW_013672300.1:18521-22891 GCF_000517525.1 Limulus polyphemus
TTCAGCACGTAGTCACGGAATGTAACAAGAAGTTCAGCACGTAGTCACGGAGTGTAACAAGAAGTTCAGCACGTAGTCACGGAGTGTAACAAGAAGTTCAGCACGTAGTCACAGAGTGTAACAAAACGTTCAGCATTTGGTTGAGAAATTTGTTGATCTTACTTATAGTGAGATGGAGACATATATTTGGATCTGAGGTGGTTCTCCAAAGGAGAGACTTTAAATTCACTTTTTATTGAGCCTTCTTTTAGTTCACCCGTATTCATGAGTACAGATCCCCGACATCAACTTCTCAGTACATTTGTACTCAGAATAGATTTTGTCCATATGCAAGGTTTTTGCTACTTTGTCAGATCACCAACAGCATCTGGTTTTATTATATAACTTTAGGAGCTTTGGGGGCTCGGTTCCAAGAATTTCTGGACGTATGGTAATCTTAACCATCAGCCCAGAAGCTCTGTAGGTCCTTGGATCACAATTGGTCATTCAGTTCATATCTTCCCCACTGTTATCCGCCCAACCTGTAGGGTTTTCATCTCCCACAGTTCATTGGGATTTGTAACTAGGATTGTCTGAGTTTGGTTGGTCTAGGGTAGTGAGAGAGTCAGGCTAGTTCTTCATAGTTTTTATTCCTATTAGTTTTTGAGCCTATGAAGACAGGAGATTGGTGTCCAGTCATTAATCTTCCTTGTCTATATCAATATCTAGATTCTCCAAGGTTCACAAGTTAATCATTCCTCAGTCTGTATTGATTTTTTTACTGGGATTGTAGATATCCAACTTGGTTGTAGTCGGCTCTTATCTGCACTTTGCCTTAGCGGTGGAGTTCCACCATTATCGGCTTTTATGATGCACAAGGGTTTTTCAATGTTAGTCTAGCATAGGCTTAACATGGGTTCTGATGTATCATGTGTTTTCTCATCCCCCTTCATTCCATTGTACTGTGCAACACCATTCCATGGATGACTGGATACTGCTGGCAACATCTCGTCAATTGTTAAACCATCACATTCTGAATTTACTTTCAGATATAACCCAGGAAGTCTTCTCTTTTGGAACTGCAACATCTTTTCTTGCTCCAATTCAATATATCAACAGTCTGGGTATTTTTTATTTTTCATCTCATCTCTCTCAGTCAGGGTCAGCTGTCTCCCATCCTGCTCAACGCTATAGAACAGAATGCCACACTCTTATTTGCCTCTCCTTCTCTCACTGCACAGATGGTTCTCTTCTGGAATCACTCGAATCCTATGTGCCTTTGAGGCAAGAACACAAGCAATCCTTTTATTGGTCTTTAAGCAACCAGGAATCATACACATCTATTTCCTGGTTTCCACAGTTCCATAATTAGAATCATTCTTTGATCTCAAGGGGTTAAGTCAGGGTGCTATTAAAATTTGGGTTCCTTTACTGCCACCTCATCCAACGTTCCATTCTCTTCCCGAATGCCTTGCTTTAGGGATGGGGTATGTATACCAACATTCAGAAATTCTAGAGTCTGTACACTTATGACGAGGATTCCCTACACAATTTTTTTTGTCTTTCTTGTTCTTCAACAGGCAAGGTCTCATTGTATCAGCTTCTTAAGGGGTAAATCATCAGCCTTCACTTTGACTATTCTGCGGTGGTGTTTTAAGTTTCTCATTAAGGAGGCATGTGGTCTATGACTCCTTATATTCAAATTTTGAACCTCCTTTCTTGGGACTAGTCTTATCTTATCACCCTTCTAGCTCACCATGTACCATATGTGATGCCTGTGGTAGCAGGTCCATTGTCTCAATTCAAACAGACTCTCCTGACAAAATAGATGTTACATTGTAAGGTTCAGTTAGATTACCTTTCATTTTGCAACTCTAATTGATTTTGGCCTCTCATTGGATCACCCAACTACTGACAATATTAGTCTCCAGTACCTCATTTTTGGTCCTTGGTAATAGATGCTTTCCATCTAGACAGGATTAGATTACCACTCTCAACATTCTTTCCACTTCGTATGTTACTCAGGTTACAGAATATGATTTGTTACAACCCATTGTCAGATCCTGTTGGTAGCACCAGTTTGGCTGCTACACCTGGGTTTCTCCTTCTGCAGTCCCTTTCAGTGTTTCCAACTCTTCCACTTCTTTCTAGGCTCTCTCTGTGGAGGCAGCGATAATCAGATATGGTACACCTGGTTATCCAGAAGCTCAAGCTTCTGGCATACAGGTTATTCTGTCTTTCACACAGCATTGTGGTTTCATTTCTAAGGTTGACATGTATCTGGCTCAGTTTCTACTTTGTCTGAAAGTCACTTTTTCAAAGGTAATGACATGCATATTGACATTGTTGTATTGAGAGAAGATTGAACCCTTTTCAATCAGGGGTGTCAACCATAATTCATTTTTTGACTTGGATCTTTGACAGAGGTTTTTGCATCTTCCACAATCATCACTATTTATGGCAGTAATCTTGACTACCATTCAATTATCACAACTACATATTTTTGAGTCCCCAGTACTCTTCAGATTCCACACATCATTTTGGGTAATTGGCCCCAAATGATATTTCCAGTTACCTAACAGATAGATTCAAATTACGTGTTCTTTCTCTACACCTGTATGTGACCTCACTCTAATATGCCATGTATCCTCATTACCTGTGACTGCTGACCTATGGGCATCACTGGTCAGAGTGATTTGTACTGTTTGTCCACAGACCACTGTCTCATTCTCTCTACATCCTCATACCGGGTCTTCTTACCCAACACACTGTCAGACAGGAAAGGAGTTCAGTCCTTTTCTCTGATTCATCTACTCACTCTTTCTCACTATGGCCAATCAAATTTCAATCTTGTTCATGTTCAGTGAGGGTCTTGAAAGTTTTGTTGCCTGCATTTATACCTTTAGAGACACTAGACAACACCTTTTTGTGGGCTCTCTTTGAAGGTATCTTCTGTGAGTCACATCTGATCAGATTTCTCTTTTCTATGTCTTTAGCAGCCCGGTTGAATTGCCAACTGGAGAACACTGTGCAGGCTGGTATGTGGATCTCTCCCAATGCCCTTATCTAACATTATTTGCCTGATCTGGCATTCTCTTCATCTGAGGGTTTTTGCCTACCACCTGCAGCTATCTTAACTATTTCTGCTAGATTATCCAGAGGGTGAGTATTTTTATTTCTACCTTTCAGGCTCCCATACCTTGTTTTTACAGGATCCCACTCTGTGGCGTGTGTTGCCCAGACAGGTGTGCTTTTATCAAACCAAATCTGCACAAGCAACCACTATTTCACTATAATTAGTACTGGTTGTACCAGGTTCTGTAGAAATGAAGTGTTCCATAAGCCCACCTAGGAGCTCACCAGGTGGTATTACCATACTATGCTGGACCACCAATCATGGACTATCATAAGTAAAGCATAAGGTGATCCTGCCCATCCCTGCTGATCATTGGATTGAATACATTGAGATCTGTTTGCTTTTTAAAATTTTGAGAACTTGTTTTACATATTGCACTGTTCCTCTGGACTTTCCAATGCACATTACTTCCCAGATTCTACTAGAGGAGCTAGGGAGTCCTTACCACACTAGGTATCCAGTCACTGGTGTGGTGGACAGAGGCTTATCCTCCAGGGTGTTAAAGTGAATTCTTCCACTCTTGCTTATATATAGTACCATGATAGAGGGCACATTTACGTGGATGGAGAGTATCACAAGATAGTTAACAGTACCATGATAGAGGGCACATTTACGTGGGTGGAGAGTATCACAAGATAATTAACAGTACCATGATAGAGGGCACATTTACGTGGGTGGAGAGTATCACAAGATAATTAACAGTACCATGATAGAGGGCACATTTACGTGGGTGGAGAGTATCACAAGATAATTAACAGTACCATGATAGAGGGCACATTTACGTGGGTGGAGAGTATCACAAGATAATTAACAGTACCATGATAGAGGGAACATTGACATGGGTGGAGAGTATCACAATATAATTATCCCCAAGGGAAATTGAGTGGGGTATAAAAGACTGAAGCAAGTGAGAAAAAAACAGACTAATCCTTAGATGGGCAAAGAAGAAACCCTGGCAGTCAAGTAATAGCTATAAGTATTGGCAAAGGTAACTATTATTGGAAATACATTTTCAATTTAGGAAAATCTTAATTTTAACATATGGTCACAGGGTCTAGTGATGAACTTAGCACATGGTCACAGGGTCTAGTGATGAATTTAGCACATGGTCACAGGGTCTAGTGATGAATTTAGCACATGGTCACAGGGTCTAGTGATGAACTTAGCTACATGGTCGCAGGGCCTTAGTGATGAACTTAGCACATGGTCGCAGGGCCTTAGTGATGAGCTTAGCACTATGGTCGCGAGGGCCTAG
>NW_013672300.1:23014-36490 GCF_000517525.1 Limulus polyphemus
GGTCGCAGGGCCTAGTGATGAACTTAGCACATGGTCGCAGGGCCTTAGTGATGAACTTAGCACATGGTCGCAGGGCCTAGTGATGAGCTTAGCACATGGTCGCAGGGCCTAGTGATGAGCTTAGCACATGGTCGCAGGGCCTAGTGATGAGCTTAGCACATGGTCGCAAGGCCTAGTGATGAGCTTAGCACGTGGTCGCAGGACCTAGTGATGAGCTTAGCACGTGGTCAAAGGGTCTAGTGATGAGCTTAGCACGTGGTCAAAGGGTCTAGTGATGAGCTTAGCACGTGGTCAAAGGGTCTAGTGATGAGCTTAGCACGTGGTCAAAGGGTCTAGTGATGAGCTTAGCACGTGGTCAAAGGGTCTAGTGATGAGCTTAGCACATGGGCAGAAGGTCTAGTGATGAGCTTAGCACGTGGTCACAGGGTATAACAAGAAGTTTATCACATATTTAAGTTGAGTTTCCTCATGGTAAGAGTAAGTATATGCTTATTGGGATTTATCTTCCTAATCAGGTCTTCTCACCTATGAAATGTGTATTGCTGGCCGATGATTGTTGGATTATCATAGGGTAATAATGTGTGGTTACTTTGAATTTAAGGAAAATTGACTGTCACTATTTTCCTGAAGTTGAAAACTTGACTTTTATAAAGATAAAAAAAAGTTTAATTGAGATAATGATAATTAAAACAGTACTGAGTATGTAAGTGGCTCTTACATACTGTAACCCCTATTGTAAGAACATACATAAAAATGTTACAGATGACAATTTGGTCCATTGAGGGTACCCCTCCTCCACAAAATCAAACTAAATGTAATAGTTCAATTTAGAAAATTGTGTGATGACAATAACTTTTTTTCTCCTGCTTTTTTTATTACATTTCTTTATGTAGTAAACATCTATTGCACATGTCATGTCTGGTTTATATAATAAAACAATTTAAGAACAATGCATACTGTACTTTTCTACAAAAAAATGATATTTTGTTACTGAATTGAAGTAATACCTAAATATTACTCTGCTTTTAGAAAGTGAACTAAGTTTTACAGTGGTAAGATCTGTTTAAGGTATTTTGCAGGAAATCCTGACACAGATATTGATTTGGTTGGCAGACACTTCCTAAAGTTACAACAATAACAAACAATCCTTCTGTTTTGTGTTTAAACTCTCTCCACAAGGGCTTGGTCAATTTGACTGACCACATGATCTTTTTGTACTTGTATAAAGTCTTTATACATTGAATACTTCTACTTTCAATATAGTGTGTATATCTTCACATGCAAAAAGCCATATTTTTAGTGAAGTATTTTAAATAAGCTAAAAAAAGATTTGTCCATGAATATGAGTATTTGTTTTGAATAGTCTGTGTGCAAAGTGATTTTCATGTTATGATTAAAAATACTTTTCTTCACTCATCTAATGTAATCTCTAAAACCTCCTAAATACATTTCAGTAAAACTTTATATCTTATCTGTTAGTTTCTCTACCCTAACTCTATACAGGGTTCATCAATTTGACTGATCTCATAACCACCAAAAAAAATCTAAATAGATCTAAATTATTCTTCTTTCCTTTTTTAGAATGATTGTGACATGAAACTACATCCATTTACCCAAAGTAGTTTTAAACACGTAACAGTATACATCTATTTATAATTTATTTATTTTTTATTGCCCTTTGAACATTACACTTTCCAATTACGTTACCCATAAGCTACTACAAGCTGCTCGCATATGTGCCTTGTGTAATATTTTTATTGTATTATTATTATTATTTATTTTACCTAATCTAATCTTAACTAACCTAAAGATATCTCTATTTTTACATTATAGTCACTCTTATAATAATAATAATAATAATAATAATAATAAATAAAGAATAAACGTAAAAAACATGAAATAAAGTACTTACCCGAATATTCTTTTTTTTTTATTGATGACACTTAACCCAACTTTTTTATACTAATGGTAGTAGCGCATTAAATAATTATTTAATTAAATATTGCACCAAAGAACATAGAATAATAACATGTAAAAAGTAGATAATTTCCTCTTAAAAAAATCACATTTTTCTGGCTTTGTAACAAGAGCTGTTACAAATGCATCTAAATTAGCCATTGTGATTTCTGTGGGAACCAAAGTTGTATTACAAGTGTAATTGACTATTCTGTGTTCAGAACTCAACATAATAGAATATTTGCTTTCTATTGGTTATATTATTATCAAATCCTGAAAGATAGGATGTCACAGGTGGGTGTGACAAGAGGGGTCTAATTTTCTATTTGATAGTGCTGTAACCAAATAAAATTGAAGGCTATAAAAATTATGGTTTGTCTGAGCAATAACTATTTTATAGTGCATAGTTTACATTTAATTTCTTAGTTTCTGGGGAGAGGATAAAATTGAGAATAGAGATGAGAAGATAGTTAGAGAAAATGTTACATGTGTAATATTAGGGGAAATTCAGGATTTTTTTAAATACTGCCTTATAAAATTTAAACCTTAAAACTTGTATGCTATTAAGATATGGATTATTAGCTACGATTTTATGCTATACTAATTGGTATAACATAAACAAAAAGTAGTTTAATAAAATTTTAAATGTTAAACACTAAAACCTTGTGTTATATGCAGTAAATGATACCCAGGGCAAGAGAGTTAATGTATGTAAATCACCCACATATGAACCTATGTTAATGTCTGAACAGGAGAATGTGTCAGTATATTGAATGAACATAACTTATAATAGTACAAAACAAATGTTTCAGGTTGTGGATTACTGTTTTGTAGGGGAATGTAAATTAATAGTGTAAGTCTGTTTAATAAAACATAACATAATGCTACAAGTTGTGTTCTTAATTTAGATGCTTCTAGCGATTTGTAATTTTGATTCACAGCAGTGAGGTTTGATATAGCATAGTGGTATGACTTACTGACTAGAAACTTTTTCAAAGATGAGGAAACAGTTTGACTCTTATAAAAATGCCCCCAGTGTTCACAGCAATATGTCTTTGGGCTTGCATTGCTAGAAATCAGGTCTTGATACCCATGGTGGGCAGAACACAGATAGTCCATTGTGTAGCTTTTTGCTTAATTACAAACAAACCTATAAAAATTGATTGAAGCTAGAGTAGACTGATCTGTTATGGAATCAATAAACTGAGCTTGCTTTTAAACAGAAAATTATTACTTTTGTCAAAGTGTGTTATTAGATGTAATAAAATTTTGTGTCTTCACTTTATGATAGTGCTGGAGTAAATACTCGATCAGGACTTGAAGATCAAGTGAGGAAACAGTACAGGTATTTTGTAAATTTCATGGTATTGTGATCAAATAGGTGTTAAATGTTTTAAAACAGTCATTAAATGCCTTTGTGTGTGGTTACCACAAAGGATTTTATAGTTTGAGGAGTAGTTTTTAATGTTATGTTTCCATTTTCATGTATGGTGTAAAATTGTCAGAGAATATGATTAAAATCTTTAATGATTGTCTTAAACCTAAGAATACATCTTTGAGTATATTCTTAGCAATAAAGTACCGAATAAAAAGATTAAAAGAAACCAGGTAAATTTTTTAATGAGACACTGAAATGTTAACTTTCTGACAGAAATTTCTTATAATGTAGTTTTTTCTGTATCCACACTGAGGAAGATTTCATGACCACAAAGAATAAAACTTCCTGAATATTAGTTCTTAATGTAAAATACCTTTGTGTACTGTAGGATCTACTGTAATATATCTGTGTTCTGTGGTAGTTTTAGCTTGCATGGTGTAGGATCTAGTGTGTAATATACGTGTTCTGTGGTATTCTAGCTTGTATGGTGTAGGACCTGATGTAATATATCTGTGTTCTGTGGTAGTTCTATCTTGTATTGTGTAGGATATAATGTAACATATCTGTGTTCTGTGGTAGTTCTAGCTTGTATGGTGTAGGATATAACATAATATATGTTTTCTGTGGTAGTTCTATCTTGCATGGTGTAGGATATAATGTAATATATCTATGTTCTGTGGTAGTTCTGTCTTGTATGGTGTAGGATCTAGTGTAATATATCTGCGTTGTGTGGTAGGTCTATCTTGTATGGTGTAGGAGCTTGTGTAATATATCTGTGTTCTGTGGTAGTTATATCTTGTATGGTGTAGGATCTAGTGTAATATATCTGTGTTCTGTGGTAGTTCTATCTTGTATGGTGTAGGATCTAGTGTAATATATCTGTGTTCTGTGGTAGTTCTATCTTGTATGGTGTAGGATCTAGTGTATTATATCTGTGTTCTGTGGTAGTTCTATCTTGTATGGTGTAGGATCTAATGTAATATATCTGTGTTCTGTGGTAGTTCTAGCTTGTATAAGTGTAGGACCTGATGTAATATATCTGTGTTCTGTGGTAGTTCTAGCTTGTATGGTGTAGGACCTAATGTAATATATCTGTGTTCTGTGGTAGTTGTAGCTTGTATGGTGTAGGATCTGATGTAATATATCTGTGTTCTGTGGTAGTTCTGTCTTGTATGGTGTAGGATCTAGTGTAATATATCTGTATTCTGTGGTAGTTGTAGCTTGTATGGTGTAGGATCTTGTGTAATATATCTGTGTACTGTGGTAGTTGTAGCTTGTATGGTGTAGGATCTAGTGTAATATATCTGTGTTCTGTGGTAGTTGTAGCTTGTATGGTGTAGGATCTAGTGTAATATATCTGTGTTCTGTGGTAGTTGTAGCTTGTATGGTGTAGGATCTAGTGTAATATATGTGTTCTGTGGTAGTTCTATCTTGTATGGTGTATGATCTAATGTAATATATATGTGTTCTGTGGTAGTTCTAGCTTGTATGGTGTATGATCTAATGTAATATATCTGTGTTCTATGGTAGTTCTAGATTGTATGGTGTAGGATCTAGTGTAATATATCTGTGTTCTGTGGTAGTTCTATCTTGTATGGTGTTGGATCTAGTGTATTATATCTGTGTTCTGTGGTAGTTCTATCTTGTATGGTGTAGGACCTGATGTAATATATCTGTGTTCTATGGTAGTTCTAGCTTGTATGGTGTAGGATCTAGTGTGTAATATATCTGTTCTGTGGTTGTTCTAGTTTTTATGGTGTAGGATCTAATGTAATATATGTGTGTTGTATCTCTAGCTTTAATGGTAATATGTTGCAGGAATGAAGAAGTAAGAGATGCTTTGGAATATCTAGAGGACATGGAGGTTAGTAAAAACAGCAAACTTTATAAATATTACTTGAAAAGGTGACATGCCCTTCATAATCATTGATAATATTCCATGAATTTTAAAGGACTGATGTTGAGTAATACATAGTCATCTGGGTAAGTGAGCAAATAGCAATTGATTTCAGTTGTTATAATTGTATATTTCTAATTCTAGTTCTTGTTCTCTTGAGTATATCTAGAAATTTATTATTTTCTCAATAACGCTAAAAATTAAATTATAGTTTCTAGAATTACACTAATCCTTAAATCTATTAAGTTTGAAGCTTTTGTACGTACCTACAGAAAAATGTAGATATAAAAACTGTATTTTATTTAATTTATAACAAAACTAAACTGTGTACCTGAATACATTCAAGATGAGTTTTATATTTTACTTCTACATAGATGTTGTAAAATATATCATACAAAACTCTATATTTAAAGATTGCTGAAGAAACAATATTATTACACCAAGTTTTTCATAACTCCGTAAAACAAACCCAGGTAAGATTCTTAGCCACAGACTTTCTAGCAGGTTTGTTGTCATATTGTAAGACTTGTTGCACCAGGCTTCTTGTGGCTAAGAATCTTACCTGGGTTTGTTTTACTGACTTAAGCTTTTTTAGTATGTTAAATAAAATCACATTTAACAGTCTTTGTGTAAAATGAAAAGTCTTAGCATTGGTGCTATAGATTGTAAGGTGTACTGAACAAATTTTTTTTTTTTTACTTACAGGAAAAGTGGAACACTTGTTTGAAAAAACTAGATTCTATTACAAAACAACATCGTTTTGGAACTGTCAGTGAAGATGTGTCATTATCATTCCTGTTTAATTTGGATGTAGTGAAAGCTAATACAGAAAAAGTAACAAACTTACAACAGTATGTTGACAAAGGCTTCTCCTCTTTGTTGTTGATTCTTCTCCGCCACTTTGCCTGACTACCCTGACGTGATCATGTGACACTCTTGCAACAGCACAAGGTACAAAACAAATGTTTCCATATTAATAAAGTGAACACTGTTCATGTATGAACACATTGACCATTTATGTCTGCATTTAATGATATATAACTACCTCTCTACACTAGTAAAAAAACATCTTTTTCCCGTTATTGCAGGAAGATTTCAGGAATGCAGGTTGCGAGGTGTTGGTGATCACTTGTGGTACACTTCAGAATGCTCAAGTCTGGTTACAGGATACACAATGTACACTAGACCTTTTAGTTGATTCTGAAAGAAAGGTATGGAAAGTGTTTATTTGAGGATAAGTTAAATATCATTGCTTGTCGTATTATTTAAGATTTCAAACACCACATCATGTAGTACTTTGATGTTCCAAGTACTACATCATGTAGTACTTGGAACATCAAATTTCTCGGTATCACCTCTGACACCCATCTAGCATGGAACAAAGATATTCAGAACATGCACGCCTCAATTAACAAATGTATCAACTTATTAAGGCTTGCTGCAGCCAAGCACACTCACAACATTCCTAAAAATATACAAAGTGTTTGCATGCCCACTTATAGAATATGGTTGTCAAATAACCTGAAAAAACTACAAATACAACAATAAGATTAGCCCTAAGGCTTCCAAAATTTATCCCAGTCAGTTACCTTCTCGTTTTAAAAATAGACTAATGCAGAAAGCATAAATAAATAGACAGCTGCACTTACACGAACTTGCAAGTGCCCCTACTAAACATATTTTTTCAATACTCTGTTTTGCGTACAGGAAAACAAAGAATAAAACAACACACACACACACACACACACACACACAACATGTTGAACACTATGCCATGTTGTTACTATCCATCAAGTTTTCTTTTACAGCCTGTGCACAGGACAACTAGATTATTTAGTGTCTGACCTGTGAAAGTGGGTTTTTCTGGCCACTCTGGTCTCCCTGCACAACATAATTCACCTGGGCATTGGACTTTATGGTCCCCCCCCCCCAAAAAAAAAGGCCTCCAATCAATTCCTTTCTATAAAATCCAGTTCAACAATGTTTATTTAAAAATGAAATTAGTTCCTAAATTCAAAAAGTTAGAAACTAATATTAGAATAATTCTACTGTCTTATCAATAGACATTGTGATTTAAATATAATACTTGGAATGCATGTTTGGATCTCTCTGTCTTGTCTCGACTCTTCAACTCTACAGGTCATTGACAGCCACAACATCTCTGCTCATCACCAACAACCACTGGAAATGAAGGACCTTCATCCTGCCTTCTCCAACCTTCTTCACAGCTCTCTCTCAAAACTTCCCGTCAATGTTGCTAAACATGATCATAATCACTGTAGCTAATTATTATTCTCACGTGCAGGGATGAAGGGGAACAACTGTTCCTGAACACCCCTGTTGAGAAGAGCAGGTAACTATCACGTTTTTTTCTCATCCTTCAAACTAAATTCCTGCCACCATTAGTTTTTCTTTTTCTTCTGTATACAGATTTATCACTCATTTGGACTAGGTCGGTCAGTGTCCCAAGTTTGGAACAGTCAAACAATACAGTACTATGCTGAAGTTTTTCTCTCTGGAAGAATGCCAGTGGCACCATACAAAAATGATGATGTTCTTCAGGTAATATTCTTTAATACTTTGGGCTAACAAACAACACATCTATGTTGTTGACTATGATGAAACAACACACACAGATTTTGTTATCATGTGAAAGGCTTTATCTCTTAAAGCAATGGCAAGCACATGAAGTGTGTCATCCAATTCTTGACTTGTGAATTGGTCATGACATATTGGTTTAGAACAAATCATTAACAAACTTTTCAGTTCCGAATGTATTGGGTACAGTGTGAGTAAGAATTAACGTTATCATATTATTTCTGCTGAAGGCAACAAACAATATTTAAAGCTCTTCTGCTTAATTTAGCAGAAGATCCATGTTCTCGTTGGGAAAAAGCATACTGATGCACATTTGGTTTAATTGTCTTAATAAAATTATTAATCTAAGTACATAATTTTTAAGCATTTTCACTGATCCTTTGTAACAGTCTGTTTTTTTATACTTGTCAAAAGTATTAAAATTGTAAATGTGTGTTTATGACAATAAGTACTATACACTGAGTGGTCACAAGTAAATAGACACCTAATTTTTCGTCATTTAGCTGATTTATGCTTACTAATTTGTGTTCACAGAGCACTACATGAATGAAAATGGTCCACACACTAATTATCTTGTGCTACAACATGCTTAGAACTCAAGGTTCTCTCAAATTGTCAGATTTTGTTAGAGGAAGGATAGTTGGTCAAGCAGATGGTGGAATAAGTCAGCGGCAAATTTTGCAGAATTTGGGAATCCCGCTTTCGACAGTCAACAGAATTATCGTGCAGTTTAGGAAACACGGCAAGGAAACAACTGAGCAGCATCCGGGTCATCTTGGTCCGTCCATCGCAAAGGACAAAAAAGGGCTGTCAAGAGGAGCATCGAAATGGATCCCAGCTTAACGACTGCAGAAGTGGCCAAAGTTGGTGGAATGAGCCCGAAATCTGTTCAACGGATTTTCCACAGATTGAGTTATTATTGCAGAGCAGCTAGACGGAAGCCCTTATTAAGATCTGCTAACATAGTCAGACAAAAGAAGTGGGCAAGTGATATGATGACCAAGCCTCTGGAAGACCGCATTGTTCTCAGATGAATCAAGATTTGCTCAATTTTCAGACAGTGGAAGGATATGGGTCTGTAGAATGCCTCACTAAGAGTTTTGGCTCAACAGATTGCAGCCAACTGTGAAGCATGGTGATTTCAGCGTGATGGTTTGGGGAGCTGTTTGGGTTGGTGGGAGATCGAGCTTAGTGGAGTGCACTGGCAACTCTTGCCACTTTATTCCTCGGGTTTCGTGGGCAAGAACACAACGTTGTTCCAGGAAGATGGAGCACCGTGTCACACTGCTAGAAACACCCAAAAGTGGCAGGAAGAAAATGGTATCCAGAAGTTGCCATGGCCGAGCCAATCTCGTGACATGAACCCCATCGAAAACCTTTTGGCCATACTCGACCAGCATGTCAAGAAACAACCAAGAAAACCAACTTCAAAGAGCATTCTACTCCAAGTTTTGAAGCAAGATTGGGCAAAAATCCCACAATCTAAAATTGACGAGATGATTCTCACGATGCCCCAAAGGATCAACTAACTCCACGAAGCGAAAGGAAGATTTACTAGATATAAATTAAATTATAAATATATCAATTCATGTGAATATGACTAAAAAATTTCTGAAAAGGTGGTGTCTATTTACTTGTGACCACGCTGTGTAGATGAAAGATAGTTTTAAGACGAAACTTGATATTTTTCAAGAACTGCTCACCATATGATGCTATTTAAATATTTAATTCATATATATTGAAAGATAAAGAGGTTTGATATTTAACTTGTTGATATAGTTCAACAGTTTTAATGATTACTAATATCATTTTGTATACTAAAAGAAGTATATGTAAAAGTTAATTGTTGTGTGTAAAAAAAAAAAAAAAAAAAAAAAAAAAAAAAAAACCCCCACCAACACACAATATGTAGCATTTGATACTATTAAAGACTTTGAGTTAAAATCATTTGATGTTAAAAGATTTTAATCTTAGTAAGTTGTAAGATTAAAGTACATTTGCGTATCCTAAGTAGCTTTAAACTTGTAACAGTATACATCTACTTATACCTAAATTTTGTTTTATTGCTCTGTGATTGCTCTTTGAACAACTGATTACTACTATTCATGCCATTATAAGTTGTAAATCACTTGGGAAACGTGGAGCTCACATTATGCTCTTGAATTACATTACCCACAAGCTACTCTGAGTCTGAGCACTTTTGTACATGCCTCTTGAAAGATATTTCTTATATTATTATTTATTTTATCTAATCTTGCCTTAAATAACCTAAAGTAAAAAACAGAAATAAAGTACTTACTTTTTTTTTGCTGTCAACGACACGTAACCCTACTTTTTTATACTAATGGTAGTACAGCACTAAATTTTTTATCTAATTAAATAATGCACCAAATAACATAGAAAAGCAGACAATTTCCACTAACTACTGCAATTTTCTGGCTTTCTACCTATGCGACAGAAACCATTACAAATTCATCCAAGCTAAGTGTTAACTTTTTGAGAACGAAGCTTGTACTAACTGAGAAATTGACAATTCTCTGTTCAGAAAACAACATAATATAATACATCATTTGATAGATGAAAAACTTGGCTTTCTATTGGTTATACATAGTATAGAATTAAATATAAAAGAGAACTATTAACAAATCCTGAAAGAGTGGATGTGACAGGTGGGTGTGGTAAGAGGGGTGTGATTTTTCTATTTGTTGGCTTTGTAACCAAACAGAATTGAAGGCTATAAAAATTATGGTTTGTCTGAGCAATGATAATTTTATAGTGAGTAAGTTACATTAAATTTCACACTTATTGGAGGGGTGGTGAATAAAATAAAGAAGAGAGGATGCCTAGAGAAAATGTCACATTCCTCACACTAGGGGAAATTCAGGATTTTTTTAAATATTGTCTTATAAAATTAATAACTTAAAACTTGTATACTGTTAAAATATGGATTATTGACTAGGATTTTATGCTATACTAATTGGTATACCATAAACAAATAGTAGTTTAATTAAATTTACAGGATTTTACTCTTAGTTAACGTGATCTGATGCTGTTACAGGATTTTACTCTTAGTTAACGTGATCTGATGCTGTTACAGGATATTACTCTTAGTTAATGTGATCTGATGCTGTTACAGGATATTACTCTTAGTTAACGTGATCTGATGCTGTTACAGGATATTACTCTTAGTTAACATCATCTAATGCTGTTACAGGATTTTACTCTTAGTTAACGTGATCTGATGCTGTTACAGGATTTTATTCTTAGTTAACGTGATCTGATGCTGTTACAGGATTTTACTCTTAGTTAACATCATCTGATGCTGTTACAGGATTTTACTCTTAGTTAACATCATCTGATGCTGTTACAGGATTTTACTCTTTGTTAATGTCATTTGATACTGTTAAAAAGTTGATAGTGATGACTGACTATAAACTATTTGTTTACTTATCAGTTAGCTGGAGATTTCATCGTGGACAACAAGGGTCATATTATCTTTTCTCATCCTAGCCAGACACCTACAGATAGACCTTCTGTTGACACTTTACTTGCAGCTGTAGAGACTGTTTTTTCAAAACTCTAGAAAATCATGTGTTGGTAAGAAACATAATGCTGTTTTTAATATCTTGTTTGGATGTTATAATCTACACATTTTTACAGGGACTAAAATAAGATTTTGGTTTTATATTTATAAGAGAATTATACGGTGATTTTCAGAAAGTTCAGCATACATTTTGAAAAAGACACAAAGTGTATTGAAGTGCATTGTTCCCAATAATGTATATTAAAAATTAGCTTTGCCCAATTCATCAAAAAATGATGGGAAAAAGTTCTGTAAAAAATAAAAATGGGGTTCTCCACCCTTCCTTTTGCAAGCACTGTTCATCATAGGAAAAAACACCATTCATTGATAAAAGAAAAAAAATTCAAGTAAGCTTTCAAAAAATCATTTAGAATGGTGCAATTTAAAAATGACAACTGGCCTTTTATATATATATATATTAGATTTTAATCAGAGAGAGTGGAACGGTAGTATCAGATCATAGTTCAAGACTTTTATATCACCCAAAAACATCAGGCCTAAGGTTTATGATAAAACTTCTATCACAAAGGTTAATTCTAAAAATTAATATAAAGTATAGTAGTCCACTGCTTGAGGGACCACCCTATGTTTCACATTAATAATGGTCTTATCTCAAAGAGAGGGGAGCTTCAAGATTGGACTACTGCTAGGAGAGCATGGCTAAATGAATGGAACTTCAAGATTGGACTACTACCAGGAGGGCATAGCTAGGTGGATGGATCTTCAAGATTGGACTAATACCAGGAGGGCATAGCTAGGTGAATAGAACTTCAAGATTGGACTACTTCCAGGAGAGCATAGCTAGGTGAATAGAACTTCAAGATTGGACTACTACCAGGAGGGCATAGCTAGGTGAATAGAACTTCAAGATTGGACTACTACCAGGAGGGCATAGCGAGGTGGATGGATCTTCAAGATTGGACTACTACCAGGAGGGCATGGATAGATTAATGGAGCTTCAAGATTGGACTAGTCCTAGAAGGGCATAGCTAGATGACTGTAGAAGTTAAGAGTACATTAATTATTTCTGTATTGCACATAAACTGTTGTAGTGCACATGTGTAAGGCCGATTTATTCTTCCACACAGTGCTGTACAGCACATACGTAAACCCAATACATACTAAAATAAGAGAAATTAAAATGTCATGTAGTATAATAATCTGTGAATTTATCTGATTCGGTCGCTTTGAATTGCACATAGACTTCTCAATTCCATCCTTGCTCTTGTTAACATATTCCAACAACTTGAGATTTTGGGGAGCAACTGCGAAGTCACTCAGTTGTTCCAATTATCCTACAGCTGTTCCTGTAGACACAACTGATGTTGCTACACTATCATCCTATTCCTCTTCATCTGAAGAAAAAGCAAAGGTTTGGCCTCTGGCATTAGCCAGAAGCTTCTTCTCCTAGGCTGCCTGTATGATTTCATTGGTGACAACATCATTGTCAAAGTTTGCATACTCTTCCCAGGTCACATAGATATTGTCCACAAAGACTGCAAGATCATTATTCACTTCAGGATTGTCTTCACCATCTTCAGGTAGATCCTCTGAAAAAAACACATTTGGCAAAAACTTATGAATAGTCATAGGTTGTACACTATTTCATGCATTCTTTAACTGCATGATAGCATCCAGCACATTTACATTCTTTGCCAAATAAATTGCACATGTGGCTTCACCCATGTGAAATAAAACATTTTTAATGAGCAGCTTTCTGTAGTTTATTTTCATGTTCTGGATAATTCCAGCATCATGTGGACGTGGTGTTTGGTGGGGAAAAAACAACAACTTTACATTGTTACTCTGCCATTGTAGTTCATGCTATGAAGATAATTTCTGATACACTTGTACATGTCCTGTAAAAGTAATTCTTATATGATATAGATTATTCTTGGAGCACAAAGTCTGTTAGTGTTGGGTGCATAGGTCATGCATAAAATATTTTCTCCAATGTCACTATTCATCTTATTCACTAAGAACAGTGGTATTGTAATTATCAATGTAACTGGTCATCCTGTTCACTATGGACAGTGGTATTGTAATTATCAATGTAACTGGTCG
>NW_013672300.1:37056-38749 GCF_000517525.1 Limulus polyphemus
ACAGTGATATTATAATTATCAATGTAACTGCTCATCCTGTTCACTATGGACAGTGATATTGTAATTATCAATGTAACTGGTCATCCTGTTCACTATGGACAGTGGTATTGTAATTATCAATGTAGCTGGTCATCCTGTTCACTATGGACAGTGATATTATAATTATCAATGTAACTGGTCATCCTGTTCACTATGGACAGTGATATTGTAATTATCAATGTAACTGGTCATCCTGTTCAATATGGACAGTGATATTGTAATTAGCTTGACAGTTATCAATGTAACTGGTCATCCTGTTCACTATGGACAGTGATATTGTAATTAGCTTGATATTTTTCAATGTGACTGGTCATCCTGTTCACTATGGATGGTGGTGTTGTAATTAACTTAACAATTATCAATGTAACTGGTCATCCTGTTCACTGTGAACAGTGGTATTGCAGTAACCTCTTGATTTATTGATGAATTTGATCTCAGTTCCATTATTCAGTTATTTGACCTCATTGTAATACTATTAATTTATAGGATCTTTTCATTCTTGACATTACTGTTTGTATTATTGGACAGTTATTTACTTATTGTTGGGCTATCAACACGTTAAACTATTCTTAGGTTGTGTTTTTGTGAAGGTTTCTAAGTGTGTTTGAACATTGTCATTGACTGCATTTTTAGATTAATGAAACCAAAATGAAAAATCTTATTATTCAGTCTTTACCAAGAGATTAGAAATGTTATATTTAACAGAATTCCTATTTGGGTATTACTTGATTTCCAGTGTATGTATGTGAGAAAGATTATTATAGTCATGTTGTGAAAACAACCATATGTGTGTGGTTAATGAACAGTTAGTATTCCATTGTTAATGGTTGTAAAGCATGTCTGTCAAATATAACTATGGACAATGTCAGTGTTAAGACATTAAAATGTAATCTCCTATGGAAAATGTTTTCCAAATTGTTTAGTGGGAAGCATTATTTCTGAATTTTTATGAACGATTTCAACTTGTAAATTGACATATCTTTAGTATTATATATAAGACAGTTTATGTTTGTCAGCGTTTATACTGAAGGATTTCAACTTGTAAATTGACGAATTTTTACTATTATATATAAGACAGTTTAAAATGTCTTATA
This sequence comes from Limulus polyphemus, assembly GCF_000517525.1. NCBI lineage: Eukaryota > Metazoa > Arthropoda > Merostomata > Xiphosura > Limulidae > Limulus > Limulus polyphemus. The sequence goes on from NW_013672300.1 coordinate 38,190, forward strand.
TATAATACTAAAAATATGTCAATTAAAAATTGAAATCCTTCATTATAAACGTTAACAAACATAAACTTATCTTATATATAATACTAAAAATATGTCAATTTACAAGTTGAAATTGTTTTTTATAAACATTAACAAACATAAACTCTGTCTTATATATAATACTAAAAATATGTCAATTTACAAATTGAAATCCTTTATTATAAACGTTAACAAACATAAATGTTAACAAACATAAACTCTGTCTTATATATAATACTAAAAATATGTCAATTTACAAATTGAAATCCCTCATTATAAACATTAACAAACATAGTAAAAATATGTCAATTTACAAGTTGAAATCCTTTATTATAATTATATATAAGACAGAGTTTATGTTTGTTAACGTTTATAATAAAGAATTTCAACTTGTAAATTGACATATTTTTAGTATTATATATAAGACAGAGTTTATGTTTGTTAACGTTTATAATAAAGAATTTCAACTTGTAAATTGACATATTTTTACTATTATATATAAGACAGAGTTTATGTTTGTTAACGTTTATAATGAAGGATTT
>NW_013672300.1:39587-45361 GCF_000517525.1 Limulus polyphemus
AATATTTCACTTGTTATTTCAATTTTTTGACATGTATATTTTCTTTGGAAATGTAAAAAATTTTTTTTAAGAATTTCTTTATCTCATGGAATGTTGCCCAACATTTTCGTAATGTTGATCATATCCAAGTTTGTCTGCAGAACTAGAGCTATGTTGGTTATAGAAATGAACTTTAATAAAGTTTAAATCAGATTATTATATCTGAAAGTATAACAGTGTTTCTAACTTACATCATAAACACAAAAATACCCTTTAACATAGTAGAAACATTGAATTTCTCGTAGTGTTTATCATCGATAGTTGGCCCTGAATCCATTTGTGGCTACTGGAACTCTGGAGTTATCCTTTAGAGAGGATACAGATTTCCATGACAGTAACAGAATGTTGGAAGAATGGGATAGCACTAGCTATTTGAAGAACAAGATCACAATAAGTCAAGAATTTGATATTACCTAGCAAAAGTCCAGATTGAAAATGTAAGTTCAGATGAATTCCAGTTGATCAACAAGGCTGTAAATGCATAGCTTCAACAATGTATTTTTCTAAAAACTACCTTTTAAGGCAGTGTAGTTAAAGAATTAGCTTGGCCAAATAGCATTTCTACAGGTTCCTTGTGTGATCATGTTCTATTTGCTTTTAGAAGATGTATCTCGAACAACTGTGACTTTGTCAGTTATCACGTCACCAATAACTATTGCTCTGTTGCCGTTTCTGTGACAATGGTTAAAAAATATTATCCTCCATTACTCTATGGTTGTTGTATAAACAGCACATAGTTCCAATGTGAAAAGATTGGAGTTGAGACTGCAAAACTAGTTCCTACATAAATGAAGTGATTCAGGTTAGCAGGTACAAACCTATTTTTCTGACTATCGGAAGCTGGTTCGTACACACATCAACTGGCTTGGTTCGCAGACACCAGCCTATTCTTTTTACTGTTAGAAACTTGTTCAAACATGAACTGACTTGGTTTAGCAGACACTGACCTATATTAGAAGGTGTAAAACTGGTCCTTACACACATGAGCTGATCTAGGTTAGAAGTCACCAACTGACACTCCTGACTGTTAGAAATCAGATCCTAAACACAAACTGACATGGGATAGCAGACACCAATTTATTCTTCTGTCTGTTATAAACTGTAAAACTCTTTAATAAATTGGTCCCTTTCCGATGGTGGGGGCATTATAATGTGATGGTCACTCCTACTATTCACTGGTAAAAGAGTAGCCCAAGAGTTGGTAGTGGGTGATGATGACTAGCTGCCTTCTCTTTAGTCTTTCACTGCTAAATGAGGGATGGCTAGTGAAAACAGCCCTCGTGTAGCTTTATATGAAATTCAAACCAACTAATTGTGTACCCTTTCCAATGCATCTAGTTATGTCATCTGTTCATGATAGTGGAAAGGTGACAGTGTGAATTACCACGTTCACATGTCTCAAATAAGTATAAAATCTGGGTGTTTGTTCTTTTTAACAATCACTAATAAAAACAGCCATGCACTGGCTGTTTTAACAATTACTACTGGAAACAACCATGCACTGACTGTTTTAACAATCACTACTGGAAACAACCATGCACTGACTGTTTTAACAATCACTACTGGAAACAACCATGTACTGCCCGAAGACTGTATGATTCCATTCTTTAATATGTGCTGTTCCTCAGCACTTACTACATCACTAGTGCTCCAGGGAAGCCTGTGTAATAGTGATTTAACCGGACATGCTTCCCCTGTAACTACGTGATGTTGTTCGAATGTGTTGGTAATGCTTTACTCACTTTTGGATGTGATGCAAACCCAGCATTATTGCTGGCTTCAGTTACTTCGATTTTACTCTTTGTGTCACTGACTATTCTAGTGTGAAGCTGGATAACCAATCATCCATACTTGTAGAACAGAACTGGAATTTCATTCTTCCTTGGACAGATAACTGCTACTTGCTTACATATGTTTTATAACCACATTAAATGACACTGATCCACTAGACCCTGGATCACCACTTCTGTACACAGGGGGGTATTGTAACTTCCTTTCACACATACCCATGTAGTCCACTGCACCTGTGTCTCATCTGACCAGCATCAGATAACCCTCCCATGGAAAATCTGTTCACCAGTTGCACAGGCAAAACTGACCAGTAAATTCCACAGAATGTCCATCTCAAGGATATCGATGTCAGAACTAAGTTTTAGCAACGACTACCTTTTTTTTTGGTGAGCGATTCTTCCTAGACATATTCAAAGAGTTACCTTACCATTCATATCTAGTTTTTCTCCAATTATCAGACCTAACTGGAATCTACTAATTTTCTGGCTACTCCTGTATCAACCAGAAACTCTCTCTTACCTTTTTACTCTGACAAGCGCATACCAAAATCCATCCAGTGCTGAGAGAGTTGAGCAGACCACCAAACTCTGGTGCTAGCTGTCTGTTACACTCTCTCAAGTCACTCACCAGGCACAGCTTGGGCTGTTACTTTCTCATAGCTGAAACAGCAATACTGATCACCTGTTGTTGGCTGTCTTACACCTGGTGAGCCATCAATTGAAACCTATAGTATTGTCTATCTTGCTGCTCGGTGAGGGATGAGCAGTTCATTTTAAAATGACCCAATGCTCCACAGGCAAAGCAAATGCTTTGCTCCTTCCAAAATAATGACCGGGTGGAAGCATCAGTGGCATAGGATATGGTATTTTAGCCATGGGTGGACCAGGAGAGCTTACCCATTCACTGGATACCAGTGTGATTGTATTTCAGCACCAGGATCTGTGAGTGGGTGGTTAATATTCAGCTGTCTCATCCATGGCTTGTGGGTAACTGGGTAGATATGTCCTCTGAGGAGAAACCAATTAATGATTGCTGCTACAGACTTATTCCTCTCTTATGACTGGTTTGAAGTTACCACTTAATACTGCATTATCAAAGAAACAGCCTCAGTAAGGCCTCTCACACCCAGGTGTAGTGCCTTATCATTTGACTGGGTAGCCCTTCTAAGTTTATCAAACAAATGGCACAAATCATTAGCATAAATGAGTAAGCTTTCTGTGGTAGCTTTGTCTCCAAGTCTTGAAGTCAGGTCAAGGGATTGGCTGAAACACTTCAGCATATGGTCCAATTTGTTCTTCTCTGCACTCTTGAATATCAAATGAGTTACTTGTTTCACCTTACTCATGGGTACTTATGGTCATCGCCATAATGCTTCCCTCACAACCTGTCTGTAATCACATTATCGATATGCCCTCAACATCATGGGTATAGCATGGTAGAAATGATTTGAGACTTTGACTTTCATGTAAGTATTAGATTCCTGACTGAGGAAGGCAGAACAATTAGTTGCTTTCAACAGCTCATCTGTCTGCTTTGCATGACTCCAGTCTTTTCCATGATCCATAGTTGCCTTAGCAATATACCTTGCGACTCAGATAGGTTCACCACTGCCATATGATTTACCTCTTTCACCATTTGTTGTACACCACCTCACCTGTCAGTGATATAGCTCCTCTTAATAGACATAATTCACTAAAGATACTTCCAGTTTTTCGTTGGTGTTCTTGGATATCTTTGACCAGAGCTGAGGTTGGGTTGTTCTGGCAGGTAAATATCTGGGAGTCCTATAAAAGTTACTCCAGATATTCTTGGATTCGCCAGATGCTACCCTCAGTTGTTCATACTTTCCTCATGCTGAGGTTGTTCTTCAGGGTCAGAGCATAGACAACTGTTCTAGCTGCACCAGACATAGCAGCTCTCTTCCTTGAGTCGACAGCTGTAACAAGATGGACTTTAATTCACAGCAAAAGTCAAATATCCACGAGAAAACCCAACGACTCTTTCATCTAACTGTCTTTCTTCAGAGACTGATTCTTCCTCTTGGTTGCAGGCCCTTCAATTTGTAATATATGCTATTTCCATAACAATAAAACTTACTTCATCACAATAGTAGGAGTAATCGGCAACATGTGCATTCACAGAAGACTTCCCAATAAGGCAATTTAAAAATGAGAATAAATATTTTTTACTACAACACACACAATGTGGGAACTTGCTTGGTTGACAGACTGGTCACTTTTAATGGATCAGATACCCGACCATCTTCCTCAAGATTATATACCAGACTTAATAAATAATGGCTGATTCGCCCAGACTGACTAGCACTACATAGTGACTGATCTCTTTCAGTCAAACATAAAAGAAGTTGTAGCTTCGATCAATTGGTCTATCATTGGAGGATACAGTTATCTAAGTTTGTAGCAATACAGTCATAATCTCCATTGGCAGAATGAGTGTTACCTCGAGAGAATGGCAAAAGCAGCTAGAATGAAATCAGTTTAGTGACTTTCTTGATCTTGTGTTATGTGACAACACAAATACACAGAATAACTGATAAATTTCAAATGATTTAATAATAAAGTAAGAAAGTAGGAAATGCATGGTAACTTTTATATACCAAAATAAAATACCTTACATGCATAACTAGAGGCGACCAATAAGCGCTAAATTATTTATCTTATTTTTAATCCTGAACAGAGTTCTTATTCAAAAGTTACAACAAAAAAGTTTTGTAGTAGACTACTTTTATGTAATAACTTTTGTATTATCTCTTAAGCATGAGTTCAGACTGATATCATCAACTGTAGAAAACTTTCATTCAACAAATTTATCACTGAATATAAGAAACTTTCTAACTTTACAAAATCGCCTTGTGAATTGTTATTTTTAGGTGATAAATATATTGGCGGAACCTGTAATCATGTATGTTTTGTATATTATTCTAATAGTCTAGGTCTAGAAAAAGTTGTTTTGCAACAGTTATAGTACTTAGAACACGGTTTACTTTTGCAATAATAGAATGACATATGAGAATATAAGAATGACAGTGTCAGGTCTGTTAAGAGTAGTCCAAGAGTTGGTGGTATTGACTAGCTGCTATCACTTTAGTCTATCACTTCAAAACTAGTGATAGCTAATGTAAATTATCCTTCCTATGTTGCATAAAGTTCAATAAAAAACAAACTTCCTTCAGCTGTCCAATCAGAAAAATGGATCACGAAAATCCCGAATTGTCTGTGCTACAGTCATGAAACATTCCTCTACAGAATACAGTTGTCTCATCAAATAGTAAAGAGTTCTGTTACGACAGCGGAAGTCATGTGACGCTGCTGACGTGTTTGGCGCTGGTAGCATGCATGAAATTTCTCGAATGATCATGAAGGCCCGAGTACATTCGAGACGCCCACTTTTTAGTATATAAGCCTGGAGAGAAAAACCAGCGGGATTGGGGAGATAGAAAATTGAGTCAAGCAAACAGTAGGCACCATAAGTAAAGTGTGTGAATCACTGTGATTTATAGCGTGTATAATAAGAGTTGTTTAAAGTGACGAGAGACGTATTGACTGTGGGAATTCTGTGTATTACAAAGTTGTAACAAGAACGAATAAATTAGTTTTAAGTAAGAAAGGACTTGTATGGCTGAAGTTCCTCGGAAAGAATTTATACTGGAAATTAAACAAGCAGAAATATAACAAATTGGTGTCAGAGAATGTGACAGGATAGAAAAAAAGATGGAAACGAGAAGTGGCAAATGAAACTAGGACTTAGCAGATTTGAAGGCAGCAATACAAGAACAGCAAAAGAAACAAAAAGAGAGACTACAGCAGTGATTGAAGGAGAAAGAAAAGAAACAAGAAGAGAGATTACAGCAGTTGTTAGAAGAAAAAGAGAAGAAACAAGAAGAACTAGAAAATAACCAAAAAGAGAGACTACAGCAGAGATTG
>NW_013672300.1:45614-47355 GCF_000517525.1 Limulus polyphemus
CAGAAGGCAGTGTACCTGGCAATGAGCTTGAAGGGACAACCACTGGAAATACTTCGACAGTTGTCAGCAGACGACATGCACAACTATAGAGCACTGGTAGCTGCTCTAGAAATCAGATAAGGAACTCAAAATCAGTCCCAAGTCTACAGGGCTAGGTTTAGGACGAGAGTCCGTGCTAAAGGGAAGAGCCTGCAAGAGCTGGCACAAGATTTGGAAAATATGGCACACGAGGCCTACCCAACTGCACCACCCAATGTCCTCAAGCTGTTTCTGAGGGATCAGTTTGTAAACGCCTTGGACATTACATAACTAAAGATACAAGTAAAGCAAGCACGCCCCTCTACTATGCAGGATGCAATGGCCAGAGCTCTTGAATTCGAATTCTATATTAAGTCCAGTACAGAAGTACCAATGTTGATACAGTCATCAGGATTCAGAGAAGCTTTCAGATAAGTTTGAGGGACTTTGCTGGCACTGTAACAAACCTGGGCACAAGAGAGCTCAATGCCGGCAACTTCTACCCAGGGAAGATGCCACAGCAGGAAAGGCTGCTACCCAGAAAGGTTGTTGGAACTGTGGAGAGCAAGGACATGAGGAGCCAGTGTAAGAAGAATACTACCAATAAGTCAGCTTCGGGGAATCAGTAATGGTTGGTGTTGAGGGATGCCCACGTATCCCCAAGAAGAAAGTCCCAACAGCTAAGTTTAAAATGGCAAGTACACATAGTGTCTATGTGACTGGGAAGCTGGATGGCCAAAGGTGCAACTTTGTCATAGATTCTGCATCTCAGCAAACCCGTGTGAGTATCAAGGTGCTGGATCACAATGGAGTACCAGAAGCCATACAGAAGTTCTGTGGTGTGACAGGACATTATGCAAGGTTGTGGGGACCAGTGTGGGTAACTATTGAGCTCATGGGCATAAAGGACAGACACAAAGTATACTTGACTGATATTGAAGACCCATGCATATTAGTGTTGGACTACTTACTACTGAGGAAGTGTGTAGTCAACTTTGATAAAATGACGTTTGGGAACAACAAAGGCCAAATTCTGGTAACTTTTGAAAAAGAGGTTGAACTAACCATGTGCCATCAAGATGAAGTCAAATAATTATTCAGGTAGAATGAAAGAGCATCCCCAAGGAAGCCCAATGCTTGTGAAAGCAGCGGAAGACCCATCCAGGCCAGTGGATGTGAAGATTGGAAGGAGGGTACTACTTGATGACCTGCCACAAGTGAATAACAGTGGCCAATTTCTCTAAATGTGAGCAGACACTTAAGGAAGGGGCGTTGTTGGGTGTGTGCCAGGAGGTAGAGTCAGTCAATATTAAGGCAAGAAATACGACCATAAAGAAAGGACATCTTCTCCCAGAACATTTAACTGATCTCTATAAGAAGAACATAGTCCATTTGTCATCATCACAGGCTCGTCAGATAAAAGAACTTTTGGCGAATTATGCAGACGTTTTTTCAAAATGAGATCATGACCTCGGCTGCACAGGCCTTGTGGAGCACAGAATAAACACAGGCAATCACCATCCAATAAAGATCACTCCAAGGAGAATAGCTCCTGCAAAAGGAAAAGAGTTGGAAAAGGTCATGGATGGCCTAATTAAGGAAGGGATAGTCGAGAAATTAGATAGTCCCTGGTCAGCACCCGTCGTGTTAGTCCAGAAGAAGGAGGAGACCCAACATTGCTGTGTGGACTTCAGGGCTCTTAACAGCATAACCGAAAAAACTC
>NW_013672300.1:48420-50033 GCF_000517525.1 Limulus polyphemus
CATCATCACAGGCTCTTCAGGTTAGAGAACTCTTGGCGAATTATGCAGACGTCTTTTCGAAAGGAGATCATGCCCTTGGCTGCATAGACCTTGTAGAGCACAAAATAAACACAGGGAACTCCTTGTTATAGTAAAGAGTCTGACATATTTCCATGCTTACCTCAATGGGGCTAGGTTTACCATCAGAACAGACCATGCTGCATTACGTTGGTTAAGATCATTAAAGAACCCAGAGGGAGAACTGGCACGTTGGATCAGAAAGATAGACCAGTACAATTATGATATTGAATAAAGAGATGGAAAATATTATGGAAATACCGACGGATTGAGCCGAAGACTCTGCAAAAATGACTGCAGACATTGCTGCAAAAGAGAGTTTGAACTAACCAAGTGCCATCAAGCTGAAGTCAAAGTGACTGAAGGAGTTTATGATGGTGAAGTGGAATCAAGTATAGATATTAAATCAGATCAGGAGAAAGACCAAGATTTGAAGCCAATAATTGATTTTCTACAAGCAAGTGTTTTGTGACCTGCTTGGGCGAAGGTGTCAAGCTTAAGTTGTGTGACATAGAAATATTGGGCAGAATGGGACCAGTTGAAGCTTAAAGATGGTATTCTTATCTAGAGATGGGAAATTGACGACCTGGCAAACAGTTATACCGAGAAGGTTATGGGAAGTTGTGCTGTGTTAATCCTATGATAGTTTAACAGGAGGACATCTTGGAGTTAAGAAGACATTGAGTTACCTACGGCAGAGATTTTACTGGATAGGTATGAAGCAAGATGTGGAAGAATGGTGCAGGACCTGCAGTACCTGTGTTAATAGGACACCCAAGCACAAAGGACGTTCTCCAATGAAGTTATTATCAAGTTGGTGCACCAATGGAAAAAGTAGCCATTGGCGTTGCTGGTCATTTGCCCCAAACTCGTGTTGGAAACAGGTACATTTGTGAGGTGATGGATTATTTCACCAAGTAGCCTGAGGCATATGCAATACCAACTTAGGAAGCTACAACAGTAGCTTCGGCTATTAGTGATTTCTTCTTCAGGTTTGGTATGCCATACGAACTTCATTCAGATCAAAGCCATCACTTTGAATCTGCTGTGTTCCATGAATGCTGCAAGTTGTTTGGTATACGAAAGACCAGGAAAACGCCACTTCACCCACAGTTTTATGATATGGTAAAAAAAGTACAATTGGACACTTGGACAGGAATTGACAAAGTTTAGTAATAGCCGACAAGATGACTGGGATGTCTTACTCCCTCCACATTGTTGATGGCCTATAGAACAGCACAGCATAAAACCACTGGATATACTCCAGCAAAGCTGATGTTCGGTCGGGAACTTTGGTTGCCAGTGGACCTGATAACAGGACGCCCACCTTATGAAGAGTTTCCTGAAAATGTACCAGAGTTCATGAAAGTGTTATCTGAAAAGATGGATGATATTCACCATCAAGTGCATTCATACTTGAAAACGTCTGCTGATTTCATGAAGCTATGTTATGATAAGAGATCTACTGAAGTCAGCTTTGTACCAGGAGACAAGGTGTGGTTGTATAATCCCAGGAAGACCAAAGGGAAGTCTCCTAAGTTGTCTTCACCATGGGA
>NW_013672301.1:0-4506 GCF_000517525.1 Limulus polyphemus
ATTCTTGTTTCTTCTCTTTTTCCTCCAACAACTGCTGTAATCGTTCTTCTTGTTTCTTTTCCTTTTCTTCCAACAACTGCTGTAATCTTTTTTTGTTATTTTGCTGTTCCAGCTGCCACTGTTGCAGGTTTTCTTGCAACTGCTGTTGTCTTTCTTCTTGTTTCTTTTCTCGTTCTTCTTGTTTCTTTTGCTGCTCTTGTATTGCTGCCATCAAATCTGCTAAGCTGTAGTTTGATTTGCCGCTTCTCGTTTCCATTTTTTTATCCCACTTCTGACTCCAATTTGTTACGTCTCCGTTCGTTGTTAATTTTCCGTTAAAACTCTTACCGAAGAAACTTTACCGATACAAGTCCTTTCTTAAATAAAACTGGTTTATTCTTTCTGAATACAACTTTGCAATACACTTAATTTCCACAGTCACGCTATAAGAAACGCTATAATTCACAACGAACGACTCACGTGCTCGACTCAGTTGTCAGTCTCTCTCTGTCTGCAGTTCATTTACATTGTTGCCGTCACTTCTTGGGGGTCTTATATACAAGAATACCGTACATCTAGTAAACATTCGAAGCTTCACGAAGAGGCATGATTTTTCTAGAAGTTCATGACGTGTTACTAGGTCACGTGACTTCCGCTGTCGTAACAGTATATTACTTTTATATATCAATTTTAAAATATCAAATTAGAAATGCTAATTCATAGATATTTTTTGTGTTGTAAAACAAATATTACAGTATATAATACTGAATTTCATTTTGATTTTCCTTCTTCTGCTTTTGTACTGTTTCAAAATTTCAAATATTTACTAAGAAAAATTTGTTTATGAAAGTATTAGTGAGAAAGAGCTTGCTTCCACAATATAAAATTATTTAATGATACATACCAGCTGAAATGATATATGTTATTTTGTATTTAATGAAAAATAAATGTCTTCTTTTTACAGTAGGTGGCATGACAACTTCGGTATGGCATGTTATGTCACTAGTAATTCCATGTGGAGGGTAGAACCGTGGTTGCTTAACGTTAAATTTTATATGCTGTAATATTTAAGAGTATTTTGAATTATTTTTTAGACAAAGTTAAGGCGGGTACAAGGTAAGAACTATACAAATATTAGTTCAAAATCTCTGTACTTTATATTTCAATAATTATAGACTAATGAATGTCTCGCTAAAAATAAAATTAATATTGAAAAATTTATAACTACTAAACTAGTTTAGATTATTAATCAGTGATCAAAGTTGTTTTCTTCAACTTCTTGTTGCGAACTACTTAATTTTTCTAATATCGGAGGACCACGTTGGGATTATACACTACATTGCTGCTATCTTTTCGTAATTATGCAACCTTTCCTCAGACCACCTGAGACTGAAATCGCCTGAACTGAAGAGAGCCCGCGTACCACAGATTGATAACCGTTGATTTATATTAATAGATGACAAAACATTGGAGAAAATGTGTTCACTCTTACTAACAGTGTTATACTTTTTATCAGCAAGAGTTTATTAGTATATGAATTATTGCTGTAAACATCACCCTGTCACTGCTAATACTACTAAAATGTTTTGTAAATGTAAGTGTAAACTTTAATGCAGAAGTCTCACCCAATGTCTGTTACATTTCAAATTCAAGCTAGCTGAACTTGAAAATGGGGGAATTGAATAATTGTTAAAAAATCTTCCTCTACATTTTTAAAGTAACAAAAATATCTAATTGATATAAGAGGTGTCATTTACCCACTAGGAAGCATTGGATCTATCAGCTCCAACATGTTATCAAAATAAAAATACCCAAAATTTATTTGCACTGTCGAAGTTTCCTGTTTGTCACAGACTTTAATATAAGAAAAAATGGGCATTTCAATGGTTGTTTACTCACTAGGGTATGTAAAACTTTGAAGCTTTAATATGTGCTAGAAAACAGAATTCTGAATAATTACTTGCTCCTCCAAACCCACTCCCAAATTCACAAATGGACAGCCAAACAACAAAGCTTGATTAAAACAGGGTTCATATTGTCATGAAAAATGATTTAATTTAAGGAAAGCAACAAGGAAGTAAGGTAACTGAAGGAAAAAGCAGAAAACATGAAGAGAGAAATGAATAAATAAAAACATAAATTCTATTGTTTTTGAGTGAAGTAATTTGTTTTAATTTTTTTATTACTTAATGTAAGAACTGTATATCAGAAAAATAGTGTTACACTATATAATGTTTGAGGAATTGAATACAGATAAGTGGATCAGACAGCTAAAAGGGTGGTTTGGAGACTGTGAAACAGTGTTTGCTTGTTACTTTTGTTGAAACATTTGAGAATTTGATCATTAAATTTAATACTAGGTCGTGGGAAATGTCATGGAATTTAGTTTGCGATATTGAACCCTTTATAAAGAAAATAAAAAAAGGTCTCCAGAGTCATTTACCACTAGGAGAAACCAAATCTATTAGCCCTAACATATTGTGGAAAATAAAAATTCTAAAAATATTACTTACACTTTGTGAATGAATAAATTTTAAGAATTAAAAGATATTTTTGAAATGACAGTTAATAATATGAAATTAGAAGAGAGTTTTATCTGGAAGAGGCTATTTATTTATAGAAACATGAGTTATTCAGAATGTTTGTAGCTATAATGTACAGAGCATAGAAGCTACAGTATTTTTTAATCTTTCAGTTTGCTTAATGTATGTCATACCATAACAATAAAAAATGAAGCATAATGATAAGTCAGTGAAAAAATTAATTTATTTCAATAAACACTAGTATGGAATAGGTCTTCCAGAATACACCTTATTTGAAAATTATTTCAGACGACAACTCCTTGTATACAATCTTTCAAAAATAGCTTTTGCTTAGTGCATACGTATAGTGTTTTATTTTAAATACATTACAGATATCTTATTATGAGCAAATTTTGAAACACATTTTTCTACTTTACTTGTATATATTTCTTCATTCTTTAGTACCCAGGGGGTGAATAACTGAATCTTTTTCTCTGTCATTTACATTAATCATATTGATAGGGGCATAATTAGTAAAATAAAGTTTGTAGAGGATGCTAAACTATTGGAGGTATATAGGTGTATTAAGAATGTTGATATAATAGACAATGACTTGGATTAATGCACAAGCTAAAAAAGCATTTTTAGTTATAGTAAGTGCAAGGTAACACATTTGGGTTATCATTAATTTGTATCAAATGTTAAATATAGATGAGAACCAACTCAATAGCTTGGCTGAAACAAAGGATCTTGGTGTAGTGGTGGAAAAATAACTCAAGCCATCAAAGCGATGTTCTTTAGCAAATAGTAAAACTAATAGAATTTCATTGCGTATTTATAGACATATTGATTACAGGTAAAAACTTAAAAGGTAGTTATCTCTAATACAAAACACTAGTCATACCTCACTTGAAATACTCTGTAGAGTTGTGTTTACTTATCTAAGAAAAGATACTGAATTACTGGAAAGTGTTAAAATTAAGGCTACTAGGATGATTTCAAGGTTGAAAGGGTTATCTTGCAGTGATAGGTTAAGATCTTTTAACTTATTTTATCTTGAAAGAAGAAAGATAAGAGGTAATCTTGTTGAAGTTCACAGAATTTGGCAGGGGATTGATATGGTAAAAGCTTCAGATTTTTTTGTGTTGTATTTTGAACATAATTATAATAATAGGTTGAGAGGATACAAGTTTAAGATTTGAACAAGACAAGCTAAGCTCCAGTTAAAATAGTTGTTTGTAACAGGGTAGTTGCTTTATGGAATAAGTTTCCATCAGTAGTAGTAGTGGGTTCCAAAACTTTATCATAGCTTAAAAAGGAATCTATGGTTTCCTGAAAAGTAAAGGTTGGGTTAAATTTTTTACTTTTCACAAGGATGGGTGTAAAAACACAGCCATGAAGGACCAAATGGTTCTTTGTTGTCCATAGACTATTATATAATATTTTTGTCATTCTTGACTGTTTATTATGCACAGTTAATAAACAAATGCAGGTATTCAAATTTGATGACGAGGAACCCACTTTGAGACTAATAATGGCTGGAGACGGCTTGAATGGGTAATGAAGAAAAACTTTAATATAACAGCAAATGTACAAGGTTTCGACAAGGTTTTGTCATCATCAGTACCTGATGCAGGTATACCAAGGTAAAATATGAAAATAAAGAAATAGTTTAGAAACTGCATGGGAAAAATAATCTACTCAATATTCAGCCCCAAATGATCTTCATCCAACTTGATTCATTGATCAAATTTGGTCTCTCCTACAGCATTATAACATTTTTCCTACTATGCACAAATTTCAAGAAATATTTGCTCTGTATTTAAAGAAATTTTAACACTATTGTCATCAGATTATTTACTCTTAATTTTTTGTTATTAGGTCATCTTGAATATTAACTATGGATGATGAGGAAGATGAAGTAATAACTTTGGTAGTCACAGAGTAATTTTACAAGTAAAGAAGTAACTAACGAAATTTCCAAGGAAGGTAGTAAATAAGTTAG
>NW_013672301.1:4791-22031 GCF_000517525.1 Limulus polyphemus
ACTACAAATTCCAGAGGTGAAATATGAATGTAAGTAATAATGTTCGTAATGTTAAATTGAAGTGTCATTTTGCTGGAAGTAATTTTTGGGCTTTGTTATATTTGTGTGTTTGTGTACTGGAATATTTTGTGGTAACTTTTAATGACTAGATTGTAACTTCATTATATATGTATAAAAGCATTAGAAAATGTATGGTAACTAAAGTTCATCCATCCCATCAGAATTGTAACTTTCAGACCAAAGAATCAAATCAAATGAAAGGAGGGAATTTGGAGTGCCTCTCCCTCTTCCCCATATGTAAATGATCTGTATGTTTTATGGTATAGGTGAAATGGGATAGCAGAACAAATTTTGTAAAAGTACACTTGATAAAAGATAAATGATGAAGTGTGCCTATCACAATATATGTGAAATAGATTATGAAATTCGATCAAATCATAAGTAATGGTAACCGATAAATGATAATATATTTTACTTTTACACTGCAACAAGTAAAACAGGCTATTAGAGAATCCAATGAACATACAGGCAGTGGTAACAGATATCTACTAAGGTGTACCAACCACAGTATGACTAACAGGGGTTAGCAGAAAATTCATTAAAACATTTATTCCTATTTTCTAATGTTGATTATGCATATATATTTATTAAACAAAGAATTGTTGTTCACTTGTATATAAGAAAGATACGTTGTGTTAATTATTTTAAAATAAGTGGTTTTATGTTTCATTTGACTTTTCCAGATTTAGACCACCCAGCAGATGTTCAGTAAGTCCAGTTTATCATTATTTAGAAAGCTCATCAGTATATATATTGCACTTTAGAACATTTTATTTCACAATAAAGACCAGAAGAGAATAGATTTTAGATATTTCAAGTAGAATGAATTTAACTGAAATCATGTATGCCTGTTTATTCATCTTGAGTTAAGCATGAAAGTCAAGTATGATAATTAAACTTAGGTGGGAACAAATTAATGATACAATCAACTTCTTTGTTTATGATATAGCTTAGGCATTATAACACAGGCAAGTTATTTGTGAGTTATAAAATGTTCATCAAACCTCAGATTTGCATGATCTGTGTGTGTGTGTGTGTGTGTCTAGATATTTAATATATCAAGATTGTTTATAAATCTTCAGAAATGCCTTGGAGGCATCCAATAAAAGAACATGAATAGCACGTGCTGGATATGGTAAATTATTTCTTAAGATTTGATGATTTGCTGCATATGGTTCCAAATTTCAAAAAAGCAAATTTTGAAGAGACGAGAAAAGAATTACATGGGCATGAACTGGGCAATTGAGTTAGTTGGAGATACTGATTAAATATTGAAAATATTTTAAAATAAATTATTGAATATTCAAGATAGGCATGTTCCTTATAGACAAAAAATGGTGGCTACAAGTAAAAATCCAGGTTGGCTCACAAAGGGTATAAAGGATAAAAATTTTTAAAAATTATAAACATAAGACGTTTAAATTGGCTACAATGATAGGAGGTTTTAAGGATTATGTAAGAGTTGGTCAAATGGGAAATTAGGCATTGAAAAATGATATGAAAAAGGGTTGGCTTTTCGAAAATGTAAAAAATAATGGTAAGGATTTCTTCAAATATATTAAAGGTAAGAAAAATGTTAAGATGGGAGTAGGGCCTTTGAGGGATGGCTCAGGAAGGCTAATATCTGATTATTTTGAAATGGCTGAGTTGTTAAATTCTACCTTTTCTTCAGTTTTTACTGAAGAAGATTAAGCAGTATTCTTCATCCTGAGCAGTTGCTAGATGGAATAAAATGCTCACATTAATTCTGGCCTTGTTAAAAGAAAATTGGGAAGTTTAAAGAATGATAAAGTTCCTGGACCTAATAATATTTACCAAGGATTTTGAAAGAATTGGATTTGTGAGCAACTTTCTATTAATTTTTCTAAGTCTTTGAATAGTGGGCAGGTGCCAGAAGATTGTAGGTTAACTAATGTTACTTCTTTTTTCACTAGGGGAAAATCTTGCCTTATTAATCTTTTGACAATCTTTGAAGAGGTTAATGCTTATGCAGATGAAGGTATAGGTGTGGATTTGGTGTATCCGTATTTTCATAAAACATGACAAGGTGTCACATAAACGGCTTGTTAAAAAAATTATCTCCATAAGTGTGAGGGATAGGTTGGTTTATTGGATAGAAAACTGGCGAGATAGAAGAAAGCAGAGATTTGATAAAAATAGAGTTCAGTCAAACTGGTTTAATGTCACAAGTGGGATACCTTGAGGCTCAGTGCTCTTCTTTATTTACATCAATGACATAGATGAAGGAATGGTCAATAAAGTATTTAAATTTGTTGATGACATCACAGTTTTGTGTGTTACTGGCTAAGCTACTGCCTTTCAAAAAGATTTGGTGAGATGAGTGAATAAGTAGCAGATGACTTTCAATTATAATAAATGTAAGGTAATGCATGTGGGATATCACAATATTCATTATGAGTATAATTTTAATGTAAATAACTTTAAAAGTGTTATGGAAGAAAAATATCTTGATGTTCTGGTTGATCAGTCTCTAAGCCATCCAAGCAGTGTGCTGTTGCTAGTGGCAGGGCAAATAGGATTTTAGGTTGTATCTATAAAAATATTGAATACAAGTCTAAAGAGGCTATAATGTCATCGTATAGATCATTGGTTAGGCCACATTTGGAATAGTATGTTCAGTCTTAAGCTCCTTACTTTAGAAAGGACACTGAATTGTTGGAAATGGTTTAGAGGAGGGCTACAAGGATGATACTTGGGATGGAGGGGTTGTCATATGAGGAGAGGTTAAGATCTCTGAAATTGTTTTCTTTTGAAAAAAGAAGAGGTAGAGGGGATCTTACTGACATGTTTTAAGATTGTTAAGGGAAATGATGATGTTTGTGCATCATGTTTTTATATATTAATGGTGAGAATGGTAGGAGTAGGGGACAGAAGAATAAATTCCAATATCTTACCCCCTTTTACAAAAAGCTTTCTTGAATAGTACTGCCATCTATTGGCACAAATATTTTGCTCGCCACTAGCCTTGAAACTCCCACTTCTGCATATCAACATGTAAACCCTTCATCAATAGAAGTGTGATACTACCTCTATCATAACTAGTGCCCTCTTTAATCATGGACTTGTTAATCACTTCTCGATTAGCAGTCTTATTGTGCAGACATGTTTGTTTTCTCTTGTGAATTAGTTATTATATCCACGTGTTTTTATTTTCATGTATTTTTCTAATTCGGTTATTGTAGTTTTCCATTTTTTGGTGGACAGTCATGATGTGTTTTCATTATCTGCTCTCCCTTTTCTATTTTTTGTTCAAGTTTTCAACTTTGTGAGTTATGCCCTCACAGTTTCAGGTGGTCACAACTGCCACTGCTGTTACTGTGGCTTTACTGACCACATCTACATGGTTGGTACCACAAGTATCAGCTGCTGACATGATGGCTATGATCCTTAGGGAATTGTATAATTTAGGGCAGCATTCTGAATAACTTGATGAGTGTCCTGTCATACCAGCACCTAGGTGTGTCTGTACAGGTGGATGTGACTCTGGACAGCCTTTCTTCCCTCTCCTGAATATGTTTATCTGTCCCATGTCATTTTGGGGGTCTTACCCAGGCCTCCTCCTCCCTTTATACTTGATTAATGAGGTATGTTGTGTTTTGTTTTTATCTTCCATTTTCATTTAAGATTCTACCCATGCCATCCTAGGGGATTAACTTTTGGGTCATTCTTTCATTTTTCCTCCTTATTCAGATAGTGAGGTTCTTGCTAGTCATTTCAGGGAAAAATAGCATTCTGAGAGTTGATATGCCTTGTCCCCCATGTACGTTGGCCTATTATGTTTTTGCATTTATAGTTCCAACTACCATAACTAGACACATACCTTTTGGAATTCTTCTTCCTATGCAGGATTCAGACCCTGATACTTTGATTAATTTTCCCTATGTCCATTTTCCCATACACTTGTTACAATATCCGCCATTATCCGAGTATCATCCTCCCTTCACTCTTTGGTTGAGGATATTCATCTGTCTCATTATGGATTTTTTGTTGATCGTAGTGGTCTCTTTTTTTTTTTTCTCCCATGACATGCCTTTCCTGTGGCCCTCGTTTTACAGACATGGCTGCTCTGCTGTTGTATCATTCTAGGTCAGGATACTATTTTATCTAGGGTTTATTTACCCTCCTCTTCATTGCATGAATTGTGCATGGCACCTTTATTTACATCAAGAGGTGTTGGGGTGTTTCCCGTTTCTATGGAGTTTGGGGTTGATTCTGCTTGTCTACATAACTCCCTTTCCATTCGTCCCCTTCATTTCTTTCCCCACTTAGTGGTTTCCCGTTTTTTTGTCAGCATCAGTCAGAGGCAGCTCGGGACTTACTTCTCAAGGATGCCATTGAAAAGGAGATCCTTCTCATTGGGGGTTTATTCTCATCTTTTTTTTTTGTCCTTCCCAAAAAGATGGGAAATTGGTACCCAGTTTTTGATCATTGTCTCTGAACTGCTTTCTCATCATTCTCAAGTTCACCATGGAGTCATACTTAAATCTTCATTGGGTTTTCACTCCTGGTTTGTGGATGAAGTAGTTCAATGTGTTGGATGCATATCCACATATTCCCATCTCTCCAGCATCCAGACATTTTCTTCATTGTGGGTGTTTTTCAGTTTCAGACTTTTTCAATTTCTGGCTCTTCTTGTTGTGTTTCTCACTTCATTTCTGTCAGAACCAGCCATCTCTCTATCAGTTGAGAGCTATAGGATGTCTCATATGCAGCATCTCCTATCCTCCTTTTCCTTCTGCACATGAGGTTGTATCTCTTTTGGGGACATGGGCTTCTCTTGAAGCCCTCATTGTTCTTGGTCATGCCCATATGCACCATCTTCAGTGGGTTTGGATTGACCAATGGTGCCTTGTTTGGGTTTCCTTGGATGCTCCTCTTACCCTCTCCCCTCATTTACAGTCTGAGTTTGACTGTTGGTTATATTGGACCAATATTATTGTAGGGGTTTTCTCTTCCTTGTCACCTTTTTACAGATGCTTCTCTTTCTGTTTGGAGAGCGTTTCTCAACATCAGGATGTTTTGGGGTGGGGAACTCTTTTTGAATCCATTTTCAACATCAATCTGTTCATTGGGCTGTACTTATCTTCCTACTGGCTCTTTGCGACCAGGTGGTGGTGATTCACTGTGACAATTCTATGATAGTGTCCTACATCACCTGGCATGGGAAAACCCAGTCGAAAGACCTTTATTTTCAAATGTTGGATCTCCTATATTAGGCCCACTGCCATCACTTTGTTAGCATGTCTTACTATGGTGCCATAAATCTGGTTGTGGATCAATTATCCCATCCTGACAGGGTTCTACCAATGGGAGGTAGTTTTTGGATCCTCTCATTTTTTAGGAGATGTGTGTGCCTTGGGGTGTTCTCGATTTGGACACTTTTGCCTCTCGTCTTGATATATACCTTTCATATTTTTGGTCTCATGTTCTTCATCCGTTGCAGGAGGAGTGGATGCTCTCAATCAGGATTGAACAGGTCATTAGCTTTATGCATATTCTCCTATTTGTCTTCTTCCTCATATACGATCAATAGTTCAGAACACTTCATGTCGAGTTATGCTGGTGGTACTGTATTGGCCAGCTCTAACATGATTACCACTTCTGCAACTGCTTTTGGTATCTCCTCCCCTGCCTTTGTCTCCTCTCCCACACTCCTTCATCAGCCATACTCCACTGTGCATCATCTGTCTTCATGCATGGATTTTGTCTAATCCCCTGCCTGAAGGCATTTAGCTCCTTGGTTCCCATCCAGTTCATTCTTCCTCTTTGATAGTTTACCAGTGTAGGTGGTGTATTTAATGCTGTTGGTCTATATGCCTAGACTGCTGTCCTTCCCTTCTTACCATTCCTCCATTGCCATCATTTTTCACTATCGGTTTCTTTTGTTGTGGATTATCAGGGAAGTTTTGTCATCTTTTTTTCAGTTTACTAACTGTTCCTTTATGCCCAAGACTTTGGCTGCTTGGGAGAGTAATACTGACATCACTCCTCATTCCCTTCCCTCCATCTCCCACCTTTAGGACTGTTCCAATCCTTACCAACTTTTTTTGCCCAATCAGGGCCTTTAGATGGTATCTGACACTCACTCCATCCTACTGTGGTTCCTGGATCTGTTTTTTACTTATTGGATTCCTACTTTTTCTTATGACTTTTCTCCAATTCCCATTACAGGTTGAATTTGCCAGTCAGTTTGCCTGGCATATTCTTTCCTTTCTCTGGATGTTTGTTGTCTTTTTAGTGTTTTTACCCATCATATCTGTCACCTTACCTTGTCCGTGGCTGTCTTCCATGGGTAGACGTAATCAGGGTGGGTATGTTGACTACTCCATTTGTTCTTATTTCTCTTTACAGGGACCTTTTGCTATATATCTCTTGGATCCTGCTCTGTGGCGAGTGGTGCCTGACTATGTATATTTCTTCATAAAATCCACATTATACATACTCTGACCATGCTAGACATCTATCATCTTGAAGCTCTTCCTACTATGGGCCTGATGTACAATTCCACATGCCACCAGGTGCTAGTTGGTTGACTCCGTCCAGTTGTCATCTATGCATCAATATCAAAAATATTACACGAAACATAATGAAATGTCAGAGGATCATGTTTTGAAAACTGGAGAGATGTGGTGTTGTGTAATCGGAGTTATATTTCGTGGCCTATTGCTTCATAGATATGCTCATCCCAGACTGTACACTCATTGACTTACATGGGTAAAGTAGACAGCGATTACGATCCATTTCTGAAGCTATGTGGTGTTGAGACTTTTCTTACCTAGATGCTGTTAGGTGTTGGTTGATTGACTCCATCAGCATGGTAGCTTTACTTTATGAAATAGGGTATCGTGGTCACCCATTGCACTGTCTCTGGTGCTGTGGTCCTCCGAACTCTCCAACACATTTCCTCCCTCCCCCTTCTAGTGGAATAAGGGAGTCCTTGCCACTTCCCAGTTTCAAACCATGGAGGCCAGTCCTCTTGAGTGAAGCACAATACCACTCAGTTGAGAGTAGGGCAGTGGCATTCTGCTGGTGTTGATGGCGAAACACCCTTCCTACTGCAGATCTGAGGTACAGTTCCAGATGCCATCAGATATTAGTTGTAGCACTCCGACATATATATATATATATATTGCAGTTGGCCCCTCTGGTTGAGATATTCCTCCTTACCATCCTCCGGATGTCAGTTTCTGGTTGAGTCAGGTGTTGGTTGGAGACGGTCCAGCCACATAAGTCATCACGTGTTTGGCTGGTTCCCTCCTCCTACCACAGACTGAATGATAAATTCCCAATGCTGCCAGGTTTTGGACTGGAGATGTTACCTCAAATTGATGTCTCTCTATTGGATGTTGTTTCTCAGTAGGTCTGATGTTATTTGAAGTTGGACGAAACACATGATTCACCACATATTTAAGACTAACTTTCCTCTTCCTACTGTGGACTAGACATAATATTCCCATTGTTGCTAGGTTTTGGACCTGAGATGAAAGCCTTCTGAACTCTTCTTGCTTCATACCATTTGCTGGATGTCAGTTTTTGGTGGATTAAGTGTTGGTTGCATTGTAGGTGCACAAATGTGGAATTGGGTTCTTAGTACAGATGCTCGTATTCCTGCCCAGTACCTGTTTTTCAGGTGAAAGGTAGAGGACCTTCTTCCTACCATAGACCTGATGTACAATTCCCGGATGCCATCTAGGTGTTGGTTGAGGTCGAACTCCCATTTATGATCTGTTGCACCCAAGCCACTCCACACTTAGAGGTCCTTCTCCTGCTAGAAATTTTTGCAGCCCCTCCATGTTTCCAACCTTTGGGTTTTCATGACACATTCCTGAAGTTCAAGGAGTATAACTAGCTCAGAAGTGGTGCAGTCTCCCACTGGTGTGATGTTTTTCATTCCTTACCACACCTCATGATCTTTCTTTGGGCACTTTCTTAAGAAGGATCATATTCTCACTGGCCCTCCACCATTTCAATGTGGAGGTAAGATATCATATTGGAAGTTAACATTTTCTTAAACTGAAAATGCATTTCTGATAGATACTTTTGTTTGCTCACATTTCCCACCCATTCTCCCCATTTCTAGTGTGATTTGGTTCAATTACTTATGACCCATCTCAAAGTGATTAACAAATGCATGATTATAGAGGGTACTAGTTATGATAAGGGTAGTATCACACTCCTATTGGTGGAGGTTTGCTGCACCATCATTTACATACTGATATGCAGAAAGAAGTGGGAGTTGCAAGGCTAGTGATGACTGAAAAATTTGTGCTGATAGAGGGCAGTACTAGTTGAGAAAGCTTGTTGTGAATAGAGATAAGTATCTATTGGAAATACATTTTCAGTTTAGGAAAATGTTAACCTTTGAAAAGGTAGGAGTCATCTTCACCTCAGACAGCTTTATTTTTCTAACAGGATGATTGGCCTTTTGGAAGAGGTTGTCTTCATATATGGTGGATGCAGTTAATTTAAGGGAAAGCTTGATAAATATTTGAATGGTAAGGGTTGGCTTTGAGTTTTTTTATGGTGTTTAGTTTAATTTAGTTGATAAGGTGGCCTAGATGTATAAAAAAGTCTCTTATTGTCCTTTAATGTTATGGTATAATAATAAAATTTATTCATGACTCCTCTGAGTACAATAATATAGTGGTTTAAAGTTCAAATACTGAAAAAACTACCTTCCTTAGCATCTGCACTTGTATTTTGCCAAGACTGAGACGTTATGTAAGGAACATTATCACTTATTGTTCTCTGTAACCCTCATTGTATGGTGAACTTTGTGCCTGCTGCTTTTAGTCGATGGATTAAGTTCTACATATGATGAACAGCATCATGTTTTCTGTGCCTATTGTAGCAAATAGCTTGATGTGGCTTTGCTATGAGAAAAACACTTGTATCAAATGTACTTTATGGTATCATCATTGGTTGTAGTTTATCAGTTTATTTTGGATAACATTGTTCAAATTGCATGTGAACTTCTCTGAGTATGTTTTTATTTGCATTTTTTTTTTTAATTTGGCTTCTATTTTCATTCATGGCTATTTATGGTTGAATAGCCTCATACTTGTGACTTGTTACCACAGAAAAATATTACACACAACATCCACAAAGTACCTTTTGGATGTCCTTCTGAGGTCTGACATTTTATGCCTTTCTAATGTGGACACTGTCTCCATTGAGATGTAACCCATTGCACTATTCCATCAGTTACAACGATTAGAATTATGATGTTGGTTAGGTGCTGTACCTAGGACATACAGTAGTATGCTTTCATCTTTGATCCATGTTCTCAACAAGGACATTATAGCCAACATTCACATAAATGCTACATATTTCATATCAGTAAACTTCTGAATAGCCTTTGACTTACTATGGTGAGGACATTCTGATGGCTGATACTTCCTATCTTAGCTCAAGAAGGATGGTGTCTCCTCCATTTTTCTTTGTGGGAATTCTAGCTACACCTCCATCTTGGGTTTGAAGGCTGTATTTCAGATTAAATTTGTATCACCAGATTGGAATTCATATAAGTACATATCACAAGATCAGTGGTTCTCAGATTGTGGTCTATCACCCGCTGGTGATCCGTGAGGGTCCTTCGGGTGGTTTGAAGGTTGATCCAAAATACAATGATGCACAATGCCACAGCTGAGGGTGTACAAGAAAACAAAATAGATGGGGTAGGACCAGTAGGTGGTCTGTGAATGAAAAAGTTTGAGAACCACTACTCGAGATGGGAACATTTCCACTTGTCTTGGAAACTAAAAATATTAGAAGTAACCCCACTGAATGTTTGAGTGCAGGTGGAGGTTTTTGATTGTGAATGGCTTTTTGTGAAATATTTGATAACTTGGGAAGAATTGACACTATGAAATGATGTTCAATTCAATGGATTAGCCAAATGTTCAATTTGAAATTAGTGTTTGTATGAATCTCATTTTACTGCTAGAAGTGTAGAAATTTCCCATCTTTGTTTTCCAGGTCTGTTTAGGGAAATTTTTATTTGTGTCTGTTGCTTAATGTTGATTATTAAAAGAACTACTTACTTACTAAATTCCTTGTTTCATACTGGTTTCTTTTAATAAAAATAGATCAGACAAATACTTAAAGTAAAAAAAGCACTTCTATTAAAATTCTGTGCATGAGTTTACATTACAACATAATGAAACATGCATTTCTTGTTTGGTATAAGTTAGATAGATTTGTTTAAACTAAAAACTGTATATTTGATAGATACTGATTCAACTTGTAAGTTTTAATTTTTGATGTAGATTGAAAGTTATTGTTCAACTTAGTATATTTCAGCCTGTGTTTTAGAGAGTGAGAGTTTAATCCTGTGTGCTAGACTGAAAGGTGTCACTATACTTATTAGATTCAACCTGTGTTATAGACCAAGCTTTGTTTCAAGTGTACTTGATAGACTTAGGTAAGAACTGTACATTAGATGTGCACGTTATTTCTCAAGGTGCCTAATTTTATCATGATGTACCTGTTAATGTGTAATCTCTGTATAGTTTTGCAATTATTTAGTGAATTTATTTGTAGTTGTGTACTGTAGTGGTAGAGGAAGGGCATTAGTATGCCTCATCCCCCACGGACTTTGGATCAGTCTGCCCTTGCTTATCATCGGGCGGATTTTCCTTTTCCCGACCAACAGTTGTTGGTGTCAGTTCTATCTTTTTGGGGGGGCGAACCCATATTACCCTGTCCAATTTACCCAAGCCCAATTTTCTTGCCTTCGTCTCACCCTAATGACCCTGTTCATGTACCTTTCTTACCTTCACCTTCTGTCAGAGGCTTTTTGCAGGAACCTTGAGGGTTTTTTCTGCTGAAATCCTTTTTATCCTTACTTCTACTCTTGAGGTGTGATGCAGTTTTGGCACTGAGCCATCTCCAGGCTCCTTATCTGAGGAACCTCCACATGGTGTCGATTTTGCGGTGTTATGTGTTTGACTTTATTTAAAGTCGCAGGTGGCCTCGGTGCCATCGACATTCTACCTTTATTAACTTGGTAACTCGTTTGTTGCAAATGGGGCTGAGCGCAGCACCAATTCCTGTCCCCCGACCTTCTCTTCCCAATCTCTTCCTGTCCCACCCACCCATGGTGCCACGGTTTAACAATTTACTTGATGATGCACATTCTGCCATTAGCAGTACCAGTGGGGACCTTTTCTCACCTATGTCTTGGTTCACAAGGTGCTCTTGGTGGGATTCATTATCCCCTTCCTCCATTATCTAGTGTTCCCATTCCCTTCTCCTCTGGATTCCTCGACACACCAGTGTCTATCTGAGGCATTTCAGGACCTCATTGCACAACAGGCTTTTGAACCAGCTCATCAAGTTCACAGGAGTTTTACTCCAACCTGTTTGTGGTTCACAAGAAGACCAGGGACTGGCATCCTGTCATTGATTTATCCCATCTCAATCAGTATGTTAACACTCCTCACTTTACCATGGAGACATACCTTTCTCTTCAATGGGCATTTTCTCTATGTTTTTGGATGACCAAGGTGGACATTTCCAGTGCTTACCTACACATTCCTATGGCTTAGATGGCTAGAACCATTCACAGACATCTTGATATCAAATCTGCACTGTAAGCCATGTTGATTATTATACATTTTTCATGGCTATGTATGCTCACCCATGAGATGAGGTGTTTCACAAGATCACTAGAGTGTAAATTCCTCATGATAATTGCATCATAATATTCTCATCCCAGACCGTACCACCCATGGACAGAATGAGTAAAACAGAAGATTATTGCTGCCCATCCCTTCCATGCCTAGATTTAACAAATTGGTGTGGTCTCCTTTTCAAAATAGGGTTTCATGATCACCCATTGCACTGTCTCAGGTGCTGCAGTCCCTCTGGACTCTCCACCTCACTTTCCCCCTTTCTTCCAGTGGAGTACGGGAGTCCTTACAACTTACCAGTTCCAAGCTGCTGGGGTGGATGACCATGGAGGCAACCTGCTGGATGGGTTCCATGAAGATGACTATAGCCATTCAGTTCAGAGTATGGCAGTGTGGTTCTGCTGGTGTAGAAAGAGTTACAAGATCCTCCAGATGAATGACTATTTCCCGGAGTTGAGACACCTAAATGCAGTTCACCCCTCTGATTGGGTGCCCTCCTCCTACCCTCATGCAGATGTCAGTACCCAGCGAGTGAGATTTTGGAGATTGAGTGAACCAATCACATAAGTCCTCATGCAGGTTTTTGGGTTATCCATCTTCCCCTCTCAACTTTCTTCTGTGTTGTGGGTCGCAGAAGGTCTATGTGGCCTGTTTCTGCTTCTGTCCTGGGTTTTTCCTTATTGGATGACAAGGTTGTTACCAACCTGGAGTCATTTCAAGCTGGTTTTATGGTCGTGGGGGTTGAGTGCATGCGATGGACTTCCCTTTGGATTCCAGATGGCATTTGGCTACCCTGTGAGTTCCTGGAGACGAATGTTAGGTTCCCTTTTGACTCTGGGACTTGAGGTGAAGATGGTATGATCATCATCCTACCCTTGCGAGGATGTTGGTACCCAGCAAGTGAGGTTTTGGATGTAGTGGACTTACCAAGTACAGTCAGTCATGCTTTAGCCACTCTACACCATGGGACACATCTTCACTTGCCCACTTTCCATCGTGGGATTGAGTGATTCTGATTTCTGTTTAAGATCACATTGCTAAGCTATCCTCTCCCATGCAGATGTGCTCCATTTAATGTTCTGGCATGTCGATGTTCCTGGCAAAGAGATACTTAGCTCAGATGTGGTGCTGTACCCCTCCTCATATCATCTGATCTGTTACTCTCATTCAGGGATGTCCTCTAGATGCTTCTGAGGATATGCCTGTGCTGTCATTGCACCGGTCCCTCCTCCATTTCAATGTGGGATTCAAGCTCATCTTGTGAGCGGAGGGAAAGTACCTTTTCGGAATTTATAATTTTCTTAACTGAAAATGTATTTCTGATAGATTATTCCCTACTCTCACACTTCCCACCCATCCTTTCCACCATCTTCTGGTGTTCGCGTTTTCTGCCAAACTTCAAAGTTACAGTTCACTAGTAGCATGCTGAGGGAGTCACATGCGTCATGTGATACTAGTGCTTTCCTATTGGTGGAGAGGTGATGCATGATGATTTGCATGAGAGACATGTTAGAACTTTGTATTCCAACATGGGAGGATGAAAGCTTGTGGCATGCATTTCTGAAAAATTTTACATATAGAGGGCAGCATAAAATGAGAAGGAAAATTATAACTTTCCTTTACCCATTGCTTACAGGAGTGGTACATTCTTGTATTGTTACTTTCAAAATTTTGTTAAAGTTGATTATTATTAATGTAAGTCAATATACTTGGCTTAAAAATGTAGTTTATAATTTAAAATTTTATATTAACTTTTTAATTTTGAAAAGAAACATTTTAATAAATTCTTAGTGCACATTTCTGTATGTCACGTGAAGTGTTTGAGCTCCAATTTCTTCTTTTCAAAATTTTCTATCTTCAAAAGTAGACTGTTGCAACTTCTAACTGATTAGAAACACAAACTATAAATACTTCAAAGACGAATTTGCAACTCCTAACTTCTTGATTTGCTAAGATATTAATAGATTTGTTGAACTCACCAAACAAGCCTTTCTCTTTCTTTGACTTTGAAATTGTTTGCTGATCAACTTTACATGGCTGGACATGTTTATAACCAATAGAAAGAGCAGATTCTCCTCTACATGAAACTTGCTACCACTTTTTCAGTTTTTATGGGAAGAATTTTCACTCAATAGAAATTTGTTGTTGTATGGTCATTGTTCTTTTGCCCCCTACAGCTAACACTCGTTTTTAAACCTATTATAGTTCTTTTAGAACATACTATTCTAGTGACTGATTTTTTGTTTGTTTTTTTGTTCTAAAATGCATACGTGAAAACTACATGAATTATTTTTAGGACAACCTAGGAAGAATGGCATCACGTGCAAAAACAGTGATTACTACAATATTTTTATGTATATTTTTTAACAAAATAAGTTATGCAAGCAAAATGTGAAACTGTAAGATGAAAAGAAGTATTTTTATTCTCAGCATGAAAATCACAGTTCAGTGAAGTTTTTCTAAAACTTACTCAATAAAGGTTTTGGAAATTCACAGATATCTTTGGCAGAATACTTTATTAAAACATCTGTTGTTTTTTTTGTAAACCATATACTTTTAATGTTTACTATAAAATCGACAAATGTTGTGAAGATACACTTTAGTAAATTCAGAGTTCTGGTATGTATAAGTTCACAGTTTTGGAGGTTGGTCCAATGGACAGAGCCACTTGTAGAGTTAATGGGCCTTGGGTTTAGTCTTATGTTTCTGGCTTCTCAACATTTTGAACCTTTAATGACTTCTTAGCTCTGTCATCCTTCCAACAAATCATATTTTCTTTTACTGCTTGCATTAGGCAGAAGACATTCAAGTACCTATGCCATTAATGCCTCATGTACCTTATTTTTCAAAGGCCTTGTACTTATACTCATCGAACCTTCGTACCTAGAAGTTAGGCTGCAAGAGAAGGTAACCACTGTTTCTCACCTGTTATGTTACCTTCCTTGTCTGATTCTGATTTTCATGTAGAGGAACATTAACAAACTGTGTTGTGCAATTCATCAGTCATGTTTACTGTGATGTTCCTATACACCATAAAAGGGAATTTTGAATTACATTCCTCCAAACTTGCCATTTGACAATGCCTTTGGTATCCTGGTCACCATACCCTTTAGAGCAGTGTTTCTCAACTTTTTTGATGCTAGGAACCAACTCAATGCTTTCATAAGTTGTTGAGGATCACAAAAATGCAAGTACAGCTAAAAACCATTCTGACTTAAATGAGAATATTTTGTCCGTTTTTGTTTGTTTGTTTTCATGAAGTTCCACAGACTGGCAAGATGGGTGTGATAAACCAGTGGTTGAGTGCTTTAGAGAATATCCAACAGACTGGCATGTGGATGAATCCAAATATAATTTTAGAATTTTATCTGCATCATATTGCTATCTCTTTTGCTTCAGGATTTAATTTGCTTATGGTTGTGATTCTTCAAACCAAATGGAATCATAGTAACCCAGTTATCACTGGATTTGTAGAATCATTCGATTTAAAAAAAAAAGTATACTCTGTCTCTCCTTTTTAATATGAGACACTGTGTTTGGATGGATTTGTCCAGGCAAAACTTTTGCATGTTACATACACTTCTTCGATTATCCTAGACAACATCTACCCTCTGCACTGGTGCTTCATGAAAGGATGATGCCCTCTGGAAGTGGGTAGAGGATACCATCTTGTGACTGGTGATGCTCAGCAGGTACTTTTCCCACCTCCTCTTGCATGTCCTTGCATACCATTAAAGACAAAAAACCTGTTCTGCATATGATGTATCATAGCCCCAATTAGGATGGAAGAACAACTTACTATTTTATTTTTTATATTTTCTTAACCTATCATTTTCACATCATCTTTTAAAACTAATATATAAATCAAGTTTCAGTATGATTTGTTAATTAAATTATCTTGACTAAGGTTGGTTTTACTTATTTTAAGTGCTTATCCTCCTCTAACTTTCAACATAAATTCTTACTAATATATTCTAACATTTTTAAACATGGTGACTTCATACTTTTAATATTTTCATATTAATATGGTGTTGTTTATCTTTACATGTTTATTTCAATATAAATTTTACTTTATATTTCTTTACCAACATGCATATTGTTAATTTTATGAGCCAATCATGTTTCTTTGGATTTTCCCTCGAGGTACAGTAGAAAACATGAAAGAATGTTGAGTTTGTAGCTTGACTTCTGTATTAATCATGAAAGACCAGCAAACCATTCTAAAGGCTTAATTTAACATATCCATGTGATTTAGGTTTAATTTTCATAAATTTGACCTGTTATAGAAAAAGTAATAGTGAAATTAAACATGAAATTTTATCGCTATTAAAATATTACTCTCTAGCATAATTCAACCTTGCAACTTCAGGCTGTCATAATTTCTTTGAGTGAATGACGAAGTGAGGGAGATCATAGCATTTTCTTTGAAACTCTTAACCAACCAACCAAAAAGCAGTAGTGATGAATTTAAAGTAATAGCAGTTACTACAAAACTCCTTTTATTTAATACAAGGTTATCTGATTAAATAATTAAAACTCTAGGCTCATTTCTTTTTTATTTTATTTCTCAAACTCTCAGTGTAATTTATAATTAATTTACTTGAATGTAAAGTCCACAAATAAGTGGAAAATTGGTATCCTCTTAACTTCAAGGCAAGAATATAGGTTGTATAAGTTACTAATGGTGTGTGAAAATGACAAATGGATAACCAAGAATAATCGGAGATAGAGCATTAATTGTAATGGATGTAAGATGGTTATATGAAATGTATACTAAACCACTTGAGGCTAGTGATGCAACATTGTTTGTTCAACATACCAATAACCACAAAAATCTATTCATACAACAGTATTTTAATTGGATGTCAAGTACTGGATGATAATCAGGAAACAATTTAAAGATCTATGATGTGATCCTCTGAAATAAAAGAACAGATAATCAGTAATGTAATGGTTTTTCTATGAATTAGACAGTGAAGAAAAATTCAGTCAGAGAAAACCAGAATTTTAGGAATACATCATGGATTCTTCTGGATATTTAATGTTGTAATGTAGAGACAGAATGTTGATGATTCTGTATATCATTGATATTAAATGATGTAAAATGTTAAATAAAAAAAAGGATTTCTTGACCCTCTCCTATTTCTGAGCCTGGGAGGAAAACATAATTATGGTATATTGTGGGATCTGTCAGATGTTAAATTGTTCAATGAAAGAACAGACAGACAGACAGTAATAAAGAAAGCTAGAGGTACATAAACTGTTAGGTTTAAAAACTCAATAAACAATATTAGTAAAACATATTCTCACTTTTAAAGAAAAATGTTGATTCCCCAAAGTATCCAATAGTAATCTTGTAAATAAAATTAGACAATTATTTCATTTTGTTCAGCTGGAATCAAATAACTACATCTAACTTACAAGAAGCCATTTTAAGCAAACAAAGATAGTATTCATTATATACTGAAACTTTTTAAAGGAAATTATATATAATCAACATTCATGGGTTATTTGTGTATATTATCA